>NW_027204382.1:1452500-1469522 GCF_024711535.1 Dipodomys merriami
TCAATTAAGTTCCCCAAAAGCTGGAAGTAGGGCTGTGGCTCAAGTGGCAGAGTGCCAGCCTTGACCAAAGAAAGCTCAGGGACAGCACCCAGGCCTTCAGTTCAAGCCCAAGGACCATCATAAACAATAATGACAATAAAAAAAAATGTTGGATAAATAAGACCAGGGATTGTGGCCCAAATGGTATTATGCCTGTTTGCTAAGTGCAAGAACCTTAGTTCAATCCTTAGTACTGACAAAAATAAATATACTTCAGAAATATAATAATGTGGTAGATTATAATATTTGTCTTGGTAGTAATACTGTTGAAAACAGTTAATAAAATTAATCCTTCCTCCCCTCCATCTATGCTTTGTTCCTTTCCTTTCTTTTGACAGGGTCTTGCCATGTAGCCTCTAGGCTGACACTGAATTCATAATCTTCCTACCTAAAGTTTCCTGAATACTACAATCACAGGCATGCACCACCACTACTGACTGGGATTATAATCTTGACCTGACTCCCAATGTGTAGTAGCTTTAATAAAAAAGTGTCACCCCAAATAGCCTTTATTCATTTACTTTAAAAATAAATCTTAAGCATAGTTATGGATGGCATGTATAAGTTCTTATTCTTTCAGTTGATAGAAAGCATGTTATTCACAATGCAAAAATAGTGAGAAATTAACTCTATCCAAAGGCATAAATTAAACCCCATGTATCTGCTTTTCTGACCCTGAAAGAATTTCCACTCAGCAAGCCAGCCAGTTGCTATCCAGAGTGCAGCCACATTCTTACCTGCAATAACTTTAATATATTTAGGCATCTGGTTTCTTAGTAATACAGCCATCAGGTATCATTTCTCCATAACTGCAAATATCACTGAAGATAAAGAATGACTATATATAGAATATGGGTAAAACAACTTTGTTTACTTCAATTTGAAAGACTTCCCAAGTATAATCAGTATTGCCCATTGCCTTCCATGAGAAAAAGACATGATGAATGTGGATTACTAAGTGATTAAATATATAACTCCCCATCTTGAAGTTTTACCTATATATATATATTATATATATATATATGTATTTAGAATTGGATTGTTTTATGCCAATTCATTACAAGTGGGGATAGTTTCAAAACTGTTCTTAAAGGAAAATAAATCTATGATCAGCGGCTTCAAAATCAAAGAGAATGTTGTAGAAACGTAGATTCTCAGATACTATTTTTCATGTCCTACATCAGAGAAAGTGGGGTAGGGAATAAGGAACAGAAAGGCATATCTAGCCAGTACTAATTCTAGCATCATAAAATGTCAATAAATGCCAAGAAAATGGGAAACATATGAAAAAATTGAAGGCTATTCCTAAAATACAAATTTTATTTAGCATGCATTTCATTAGGTTGAAAATAATGCCAACTATTAAAAGCTACCTATTCTCTTATATTACTAAAGCTATTTTTCTAACTTCATCAAATGAAAGCCAGTCTGTTTTAAAAGCATATTTACAAAGCACTTAGTTTCTTCTTAACAAAAATTCTTTGCATGTACTTGACAGGTAAACATTTAGTTAAATGTGTGGTATTGATCAGTCACTCTTACTTGGTTTGAGACCACCACACTTGGTTTTAGGGAGAAAAAGATCATGATAGAGAAGACCTTATAAAATACCCTTACTGTAATCTGTTTCTATACAACATGCCCTTATTTCCTCTAAGATACAGTTAAAAGGAATTATACTGCTACAAGATCTTTCATCTCAGAAAACATAAATAAAATTGCTATCAAGCACTTTGCTTAAATTGTGAACTAAACTGTTATGAAAGAAAAACATGTATCCACTGTTTAATGATTGGATAGTATGATTTTTTTTCTTTCTTTGTGGTGGTCCTGGGATTTGAACTCCGGGGTGGGGTGCTGTCCCTGAGCTTTTTTGCTCAAGGCTAGGAGTCAATCACTTGTGTGTGTGTGTGTGTGTGTGTGTGTGTGTGTGTGTGTGTGTGTGTGTGTGTGTGTGTGTGTGTGTGTGTATGTGTGTGTGTGTGTGTGTGTGTGTGTGTGTGTGTGTGTGTGTTCGCGCGCGCGCGCACTTAATTGGAGATGAGTCTCATGGATTTTGCTGCGTAAGCAGGCTTCGAACTTCAATGCTCAAATCTCAACCTGCTGAGTAGCTAGGATTACAGGCGTGAGCCACCAGTACCAGATGATACAACCATTTTTAAATTCTGCACTCAAGTCGGGGGAGAAGATGAGAAAAGAAAAAAGATGCTCTATGTAGATCTAAAAGTGGAATAATTACTTGACACAAAACGAAAAAGCTATTCAAATATTTCTTACCTATAGCTCCTATTTGTATTTTTATGAATTTAGTTTATCAAAAGAAGAACATGTTTATAGAAAATAGTTACATAAAGTCAGTTTAAATAGTGGATACATCTTTTGTGATAGTCCCTAAATATTTTTGAAAGGCTAAAGTGCTTTACAAAGCATTCTAAAAAAGACACATCTTACTCTTCATAAACAGATTTGAGTACAATTCTTCCTAAATATTCTAACTTCTTACATATTGGAAACGCAAATTCTAAAATATAAAATTAAATCTTCTGAAGGACACTGAGCTCCCTCTGGTGAAGGCATAACAAGTTTATTAAGTAAGCACCACCTCTGGAATTATAATCCCCTCTGGCTTCTTCCACTGAGTTTATTGGTTCAATTTTCATAACCATGAGCATCATTAGGGCAATGCAGTAATTAAGAGTTGTTAGAAAGTGAATTCTCAAACTGCAGATTAGAAAATTAAACTATTTCCTGATTACATATTAATGGAGCACAACAATAGCAGTTGCCATAAGCTTGGAAGGCAACCAAGGGATAAATCTGTGTACTTAATTACCATAAACAATGGCTGCATAGAAATGAAGTTTTATGCACATTCCCTTCTGTAATATGTCTGATATCAGTACACACTTGACAATTCATGTTCAATTATCTCTATTATTTAATGCGCTGTGAACGGCTCTGTGTAAATAAAATTAACCACCCCAATTACTTTGAATTCATCTAGGGACAACGTAACAAAAAATGTGAAGAATTCTGCATGCCTATTAATCTAAAACATTACAGAAGCTTTCCCATATTCTCTTGTCTATATTTATTTTGTCTACATTTATTTTACAGCTCTGCTAATTCAATTATGTTTATCACTGATAGTCAATGGAGTTTGTCATTAAAATAATCTTTATATAACATCATAAACGTATTTATTGTCTCTATAGTTTCACATGGTAAATAGTACTGATTAAATGATTTTAACCAAGCTTATAAGTCTAAGTCTAATCATTAAAGATATTTTTAATAATTACAATAAAGTTCAGAATGTCATTTTGAGGATAGGAAACATGAAAATGGATGTAGCCTGGACAGGAAAGTCTGTGAGGCTCTTATCTTCAATTAACCATCAGAAAACTGCAAGTGGAGCTGTGGCTCAAAGCGGTAAAGGGCTAGCCTTGAGCAGAAAAGCCCAGGGACAGTGCCCAGGCCCTGAGTTCAAGCCCCACAACTGACCAAAAAAAAGTTAAGAGGGGGGCTGAGAAGGTGGCTCAATGGTAGAGTGTTTGCTTTGCATGCATGAGGCCCTGGGTTCGATTCCTCAGCACCACATAAACAGAAAAAGCCAGAAGTGGCACTGTGGCTCAAGTAGTAGAGAACTAGCCTTGAGCTGAAGAGCTGAGGGACAGCACCCAGGCCCAGAGTTCAAGCCCTACAACCAACCCCCCCACCCCCCCCAAAAAAAAAAAGTTAAGAGGAACTTGTTAGAGCTCTAATGAGTCAAATAGGTCAGCTAATTGTCTTTTTGCATTAAGGGAATATTGATCCACTTCTTAATGTTTATAAATCATGAAATGGTGAATTGTTAGTAAGACACAATTAATTAATAAATAATTGGTAAAATAAAAAGTCTATCATTAACAAGATAAGAGATTAAGCAGAGACCCTGTTAACCAGTTTCTGGACATTATCCAGAGACATCATATTGAGTTTGACTCCTGGCTCTACCAATACTTATTTCTCTGAGTCTTTTATACTTATCTGAAACTGTGATGTTTAAAGGACCAAATTATTAACAGAATTTATTTCATAGGGCCATTGTGAGAAATAACAAAATAGTGGATATAGTACATTATCAATAGAGCTGGACATAATTAGCATTGTCCATAACTATTATTCTTAGGTAAGTATACTAGATTAATTCTGGAGATTTAAGGGGGATAGTTTTCAGTAACAATCCACATATATGTTACACACATATGTGTGTGTGTATGTATGTAGATCCAATTCCTTTCTTTAAGCCAGCTTGAATGCTACATGTAGTTCCTCAAAGGATAAGATAAAGAGACATTTTATTTTATTTTATTTATTTATTTTTGCTGGTCGTGGGCCTGAACTCTGGGCCTGGGTGCTGTCCCTCAGCTCTTCAGCTCAAGGCTAGTGCTCTACCACTTGAGCCACAGTGCCACTCCTGACTTTTTCTGCTTATGTGGTGCTGAGGAATCGAACCCAAGGCCTCATGCATGCAAGGCAAGCACTCTACCACTGAGCCACCTTCCCAGCCCGATAAAGACACATTTTAAAGAAAACATAACTCATGCCTATAATCCCAGCTACTTGGAGGTGGAGATCTGAGAATCACATTTTGGAGCCAGCCCAAGTAGGCAAATAAAAGACTTTTTTCTCTAATTAACCAGCAAAAAGCTGGAACTGGAGACATGGCTCAAGTGATAATAAAAAAGGCCTAGCAAGAGCATGAGGTCTTGAGTTCCACCTAGTACACTCACAAAATTATTTTTTTCCTAAGTATATTTACAACTTTGAAATGCTCAGTTGAATTTTTAAAGTTAATGCTATACTAAAAGTTACAAAATAGTTAAAAAAGTTTATCAAGCTACTTCCACTCAATGCTTAGTGGTTATGAAGTTGCAAGATACATCTTCTTGTATCCCCATGTGTTCCTCACCCCAATGGGGGTGATGGTAGTGGTAGTCAATTTTGAATTCAGGCCAGGTACTCCATCACTTGCCTCCCATCTAGCTTTCTGCTGGTTACTTGGAGTTAGACTCCCATGGAATTTTCTTCACCAGCCTCCAGATCCCCATGAACCACCAGTGTCTAGCTTCTTTTATGTTTATTTTATTTTTTCTCCTGATAATAGAACCTACCACTTACATGGCTGGTGCCGTACCACTTGACTATGACACTATCACATTTTTACTTGTAATTTCTTAAATAGGATATTGTATTTTTTGTTCAGGCTAGTCTAAGACTGAAGTCCTTCTACCTATGCCTCTGTGATTATAGATATGACTCATAATGCTCAGCCTGTTGTGGAAACCCAGTCCTGATCATAGTTTGCCCAGGCTGGCCATGAATTTCAATACTCTTAATTTCTGTTTCCAGTGTAGCTGGGATTTTAATTTTAAAAAATCACTGAATTAAAATGTTGCAGTTCTAGGCAATAAAATTCTAAGAAAGTTTTAACTAAGGTATAAAAACAGATTGGAAATGGAAAAGAAACACCATTTATCATAGTAGTGTGATTTGTAGCTCACTAAAAAGGGTTCATCATTATTATAAATTATATTTTTGCAAAGGCTGCCACATCTGGACACAGATCCATATAGTGGAGGCCTAGAACATATTTGTATATATTTATAACTAATTCGTTTTGCTGTCCCCTAAGACAGTAGTCGTGTGTGTGTGTGTGTGTGTGTGTGTGTGTGTGTGTGTGTGTGTGTGTGTGTGTGTGTGTGTGTGTGTGTGTGTGTGTGTGTGTGTGTGTGTGTGTGTGTGTGTGTGTGTGTGTGTGTGTGTGTGTGTGTGTGTGTGTGTGTGTGTGTGTGTGTGTGTGTATTGGGTCCTGACCTTAAGGCCTCAAACTCTTGCTTGGCTTTTTCCACTCAAAGCTGACACCCTACCATTTGAATTATAGCTCCACTTCTGGCTTTTCTCTGATTAATTGTAGATAGGAATCTCATGGACTTTTCTGTTTAGGCTGGCTTTCAACCATGATCCTCAGATCTTAGCCTCCTTAGTAGCTAGGATTATATGTGTAGCAACCAGTACCCAGACAGTCATTACAAACTCAGGTGCTAGAAACAAGAATTTCTCCTTAACCATTTCACACACACATACACACAAATGCATGACAATGCTATTAAGTACTCAGACTGTCACTGATTTAGAATGAACCAGCAATTTCAGAAGGAACCAGTTATATAAATCCTAATACTTGCTGTTACTGCCATTTATGTATGCATTTTCCCAGCAATTGTCCTTATCTGAGACAGCTCCTTTTCTTGTTGCATGATAAACTGAGGCTCCTTACATTCTTTCCTACTGAAGACTTCTTCCATCATGCCAGGAGAAATGTCCAGAAACCAGGGCCACTATCTAGTACCCTCTCTAACCTACCTCCTCAGCAAGAAAAGCTTCAAAGTCAAGCAGTGGTCTATAAAACCTGGAGTTTCTTAACCTCAGGGCACTTAGGATGCAGATCAAGAATAACCATTAGAATCATTTACTTTTATTATGAACTAAGTATGGCTTTTAAACATAGATAAGTGTTCTTTTTGTAAAATATATTCTGACTTCTAAATAAATCTCACAACTTATTTAAAATTGAGCACAGAAGTATTATGACCTAGAAATCATAATCCTAGTTATAGATCCAAAAGAACTAGAAATAGATATTCAAAGATACCTCAAAGATAAATTTATCAAAGATAAATGAACTAGAAATAGATATTCAAAGATACCTCAAAAACAAATTTATCAAAGATAAATGTTTATAATAGGCAAAAGTATAAGCAATCTAATGGCCTATTATCAGAGATAAATAAACAATATGTGATATAGTCACACAATAGAACATTATTTAATGAAAAAACAGGTGAAATATATTTTTTTCATTAAAGAAGATATGGTAAGCTGGGTGCTGGTGGTTCATGCCTGTAATCCTAGGTACTCAGGAGGTTGAGATCTGAGAGAAACAGTTCAAAGCCAGCCCAGGCAGGAAAGTCCATGAGTCTCTTATTTCCAATTAGCCACCAGAATGCCAGATGTAGAGGTGTGGCTCAAGTGGTAAGGAGTAAGCCTTCAGTGAAAAAGCTAAGGGACAGTGCCCAGGCCCTGAGTTCAAGTCCTAGTACTGGTATGTGTACATACAAACAAACACGTGCACGCACTCGCGTGTGCGTTCGCACGCACACACACACAGAAGATATGGTGGGTACTAGGTGTTATGATGCTCATCTGTAACCCAGCACTGTGGAGGCTAAGGCAGGAGAATGGAGAATTCAAGGCTAAAACCCTGGCTGAGAGTGAGGTGAAAACATGGTGGGAAAAGAGACTAGAAGTCAAGAATTAAAAAGTCTAAAAGCCCAGGTTCAATCCCTAACCCTGCCTTTACTACATTTTAAAAAAATGCAGTCAAGAATCCTGTATAGATCCTAAAAAATTAAGTAGAGTGAGGGAGAGGGTGGGAAAGAAAAGGGTAGGTAGAATGTTGAAAGGGATAACATTGACCAAGATATATTGTATTCAAAAACTGCTTTGTTAAATGACTACTCTTTTATACAACTATTTAATAAAAAAAATAAAAAATATGGGCTGCGAAGGTGGCTTAGTGGTAGAGTGTTTGCCTAGCATGCATGAAGCCCTGGGTTCAATTCTTCAGTCCCACATGAACAGAAAAAGCTGGAAATAGCACTGTGGCTCAAGTGGTAGAGTGCTAGCCTTGAGCAAAAGCAGCTCAGGGACAGTGCTCAGGTCCTGAGTTCAAGCCCCAGGACTGGCAATAATAAAATAAATGTGAACTAAAAATGTAAATCCTGGATAATATAACTATTGTAGTACACTTTTAAAGTATTTCCTTTAAATATTTTAAAAGAATAAATTTTCTGTTCTTTTTGTGAACAACTGGAAGAGTATCACTTTTCCTGATCTTTAATGTGTCCTTTTCTCTATATGAACCTCAGTTTCATTGTGTGAATAAGTTACATTTCATTCTAAGGCTAAGATAAAGAAAGTACATTGGAATCTCTAGTCCACTAGAAAACTAGTACTATTAAAAGAATAAATATATGCTTTTGCTTTCTTATTTTATCCCTTATTTGAAATATTAACTAGTTTGAGGGCAAATATTAAAAATTTATTTATGCTGGAAGAAGTTACAATACAAGGTAATTCAAGCTGAGAAACCTAGACAGTTTTAGTCTGTATCTGTAGTCTGAATCTCAATCTGTAGACTTAGGATCAGATTCTGTCCTGGGGAATAAATGTATAGTAATTATTTAGGGATTTCTAGAATCAATTTGTAACTTGTGACCGCCTTTCAGATCATAAATGACGAATAGATGGAATGGGCAATTTCAAAACTACTGATATGTGGTTTTAGAAGAGGAATTTGAGTCTATTTTGGTTAGAATTCTAAATCAGGCTCTATGTGTAAAAGAGAAAAGGAGACAAATTCTAGCTATTCTTTTTTATTAGTGGCACAAGCTTCTTATAGAATAAAATCTAACTTATTCAACACAATCAGGAAAGGTGGTAACTTCCATTTGCTAACAAAACAGAAAATCAAACTTTTTTTTAAATACTTAAAGGAAATAATTTAAGTATACTAGAGTAATTCCATTATCTAGTATTTACATTTTTATATAGCTAACACAGCAAATATTTAAAAAACCCTTTAGAAACAAAAAAATTCAAATGTAAAATGGTATGCTGGTTTATGTTCATGATGGTACAAGCATATAATCTATTAGAAAAATGAAAAACATGGTATCTGGTGTGGTGAGAGAGGTCTCAGATATATGATTCTGGTGACCTGAATTCTAGTCCAAGGTCAGCCACTTGGTGATGTGTGTGATTCTAAGCATTTACCACGCCTTTGTTTCCTACCTGCACAATGAGAGGATTAAATAATCATTTTCTCCAAAAGATTTTTGGTTTTCAATTTTAAGCTATTGAACCTTTTCTTCAAACTCTTCCAAGAAGCCTATTGTTTGAAATTAAATAAACTCACTCACAGACATTCTTCTTGAAATAAGGTAAGAAGCCAGATGCCCATCAGTTTTCCTACTTTTCTAGCAGCCCTTGAGGTGCCTCTGAAGAAACTTTGGGGCTCCACAGAGCTGTCTGAAAACCACTGAGCCAGATAAAACCAAATAACCCTTCACATTTCAGTATCTTTGGATTTCACTAGAATATGCATTTTCAAATATCCTGTGTAAATCATTATTCTGAAGGAGCTATTTTATTATAAAAGTGTTTTTGGAAAATAGTGAAGAAAAAATTCAGGAAAGCTTTCCCATGCTTTCCATGCTAGTCTTGTTTCATATGACCAAACAATTAAAATAACTAAATAAAGGGCTAGATTTTCACTTTTATTTTTGACGTATTTTCATAATATAACATATCTTAAATTTCATATGAATGTTTTGAATTTAATTCTCATTTTTGTCCTTTTGAAGAAATAGCATTTTAAAGAACTACACACACACACACACACACACACACACACACACACACACACACACACACACACACACACACACACACACACACACACACTTCTAATACTCAATGTGTTCTTAATATCTACCCCATCACCATAGGCAATCAGTATTAAATGCCAACCTACCCTCTGGTTAAAATCTAACTTGCTGCTCTAACTCATCTTTATAAAACTTTGTATATAGTTTAATCCTTTCAAATGCAACGGTGACACAAAGTATTACAGACTTTTAAAAACCTGTTCTCTTGAAAAAAAAAATTGTGGAGCATCAGTAACCAGATAGTATTCTCAAATTTCAGTGATCTAGTCCATGGAGCCGTCCCCTATGCACAGTGCTCTGTTTCATGCAGTACATGGCTTTAGCTGGCCAAATCTTTTTTTTTTCCCAATGAATCAGTAGAACAGTAAAGATCTTACTTTTTTTTTAAGCAGTGGCATATCAATGAGGCACAGATGTGTATTCCAACTCTGCATGGATGAGCACACTGTTCAATAGTGCTGGCTCACACGGTATCAGGCCGAGTTATCACTTCCCATGAAGGCACTCTTATCACCAGGGCCCAGAGAGGTGGCTGCAAATCGCAGCCTTTTTATTTTCAAGGCAGTTTTGCTGAACATTCAGGCTTCAAAGATTCACACTTCCAAAACTCTATAAGAGTTTGTGAACGCTCAATTTGCCAAAACTGTTTACAGTGTAATTGGGCACCGTACCTGTGTCCATGAGATAGCGAAGGCGCTTCTCCACCAGCGCGGCACGGGTGTCAATTTGCTTTTGCTCATTCTCTAGTGCTGCCAATTCTCCTACAACATACTGACTGGTGTCTTTGAACCCTTTCTGTTAACGAGAACAAACAGGAAGGAAAAAAAAATCACTTGTAAGTTGCATTTTCCCTTTCTACAAACACTTAGTAAAGCACTTACTTAGAGAACCAAATACACCCTTAGTATCAGCCTTAGAACCGAAAAGCAACTTGTTCCCAGTGATTTAGAATATTTTCTTATGCCAAACTTTTGCAAATAGTGAATGTTTCAGATGTTTAACATTATATTTGTAATTGTGCACCTAGACTTATTGTATTTAAAAAGCTAACATGAAGTTAATTCTTTTCCCTTAAGAATTCGGTCACAGTTTTTTTGGGGGGGAGGCATGGATAAGGATAAAATTCAATTTTGCCCTAGCTGATTATCAAAACAAACCTTCCATTCAAAAGTATAATATACAAAGTAGAGCTTTACTAAGGAATTGATCCTTAAAATGTTTATACAGAAAGAATTAGAATTGTTCTATAAAAATATAAAGTTAAAAAGACCTTTTTACAGGGAACTATGTTATGTAAAACACTAAAAAATGATAAAAAGAAGTTTGTAATACCTAGCTAGCTTTTATAATTAAACATGTTATTGTGTTGATGAACTATTCTTAGCTGTAAATTCTAACCTGACAGGTGGTTTCAAACCTTGCTACATAGGATCTAATAAACTAGTAGACTGATTCAGCTAACCTTCCATAGAACTAAATTTTGTTTTCAATATGAAAATTTACTTTTCAAAACTATTTACATTAAAAATTATCATTGCAAGCTTTATTTGAAATAGGAATTCTGTTATAAAGTACCAGTACATCTTTCATTGTTATTTTTACACTAGAAATTTGAATAAGAACAGGGTTATTATTTATAAGGTTCTCACAAAAACAGATTAAGAATGGCCACCTTTGGAATTTCTGTTTACCTTTCGATATTTCTAGGGCTAAGGGACCTAAGGATATGAGACATACAGAAGAGCTGCTTATTTGATTGCTCTTACCACCACTACTACTGTCATCAGCAATTATAACACTTATTCAGAGAAAGAAATGTGTATAATCTTTTGTCAAGTGCTTTCCTTTCTCTAAGAAACTATGAAGAACTATCTTTACAAATTCCTTAAACAATAAACACATCAATAATTAAGTAAATTGTGAGCTCATTTTGGAATTTTCATGATCAATACACATATGTAATTCTCATTATGCTTATATACCTTCGGAACTACTAATTTATATTCCCACATAAATTCACTTGAAATTGTTAAATTGGCAGCTGACAAATTTAAATTTCAAATATTTTAAGAAAGCCTAAGACTCATATTTCTCAGAAAAGTTTGATTTAAAAATTCAAACTATTTAAAACTGATTTTGGAATAATTTTGTGTTTTTTGAATGTATTTACCAGATAGCAGAGCATTTTTAAAGGAGCCTTTTAAAAAAATCCCATCCAAAGGGACAAAAGTTCGCAAAGACAGTATGAATATCAAAGATAAAAGTGATAAATGATTCACCACTTTTACTGATTAGAAGTTAAGAATAACAACAAATTTCATAATCAGATCTCTTTTCCTTTTGTATCCTGGAGAACAACAGATTTCACTCAAGTATTCTGTAACCATGCAAGTTACACTAACTCATCAGTATATTTCCTGTATTTAGATAGCCCCAGATCTAAAAGTGAATAACTTAAAGTGAGTAACATTTAGAGTCCAAAAGTACAGTTAGTAACTCTGAACGTACTTATAAGGATTTAAAATCCAACAAAGACAGATCTATGAAAATATCTGGACAAACTGTAGATAATAAAGTAGCACCATTAAAGAGAGCCATGCTTCCACACAAAAATTCAAGTAGAAACTTGTTCTTCCTGCTTCTGTCCCGCAGCTGTCCATCAAAAGCAGCTTTCTCCCTGCGGTCTATCAAATATTTCCCTCACAAATCAATTTTACACATGATCAGCCCATACCCCTACTGAGCTGAACCTCCCCGTTAATTAAGTGAAGAAATTACCATATATATTATATTAATGCAAACATCATTCAGCTAGTAATTCACGGCTGATCTGGATAATGGAAAGGTTGAACACCCATTAACCCAAGCCAACAAAATGGGTTGGCTGAGAAATTCTAGCAGGTCTCATGTGACTTTTCCCTCTAACTGCAGCTCTGCGGTATCTGCTATTGTAATAATTAAAATCCTCCCGGTAGATCAATACTGGAATCTCTTTATGGGAAGTGCCCTGATGGAAATGTCTCAAGGAAGCTGGGGCTTCGGAACTCTGAAAAATTCATTTTTTTTTATCTGACAATTATCACCACACTGCAGACTAATTCAACAGTGCACCCCTCTCACTCTGCTTTGAATGCAGTGGAGATTGACATCTTAAAAAACCTAACATCTCATTTTAACAAATAAAGGCACTATTTCCACATACAGTTTGGAATTATCAGCAATCATGAAACCACACAAAAAATTAATATACATTAAGCACTTCATCTTCTGATGGCTTCCTCTGAGTTTCAGTTATCGCTGCCTTCTCCTCATTTCCTTTCTTTGTATCTTCCTGTATTGATCTCTGCCTTTTCATCTCTTAAAAAAAGGAGAAAGACATGTAAAATTATTATAAAGCTTGATATTTGTGTATTGAAATGTGGATTTACATTATCAGCATATATGTATACATATTTAAATATTGTTAAAATCATAAGATGGGAAAATTTAAAAAGTGTTCATACCTGGTCTATTCTCAACATATTGACTAAAAGACTGAAGTTGAGTTTTTCTGACTGTTGAATCTTTGCTGAACACAACAGGATTTCTAAAATGTTCTGTTGCTTTTGGTAATCTCTCAGTCCGGACATCTTCTGTGCCATTCTAAAAGTAAAATACATGGTACAACAATCCTAATCTTATGAACATGAAATTACACATAAGGAAGACAACTTTTACTAATTTAGGATCATGCTGACTTAGAGACTTTAGAAAGTGTTTGAAAGAAAGATTTTTTGAAGTACTCTAAATTGCTCAACAGCAAGTTGTACTGCTCATAATAATAATAATAAAAACTTTGAGATACATGGTTTACATCATTGATAACTTAGATACTGTGAACCCTTGTGTCTTCTAATGAGAGGTATTGTTTAAAAACCATGTTTACCTCCTGTGCCCCCACTATTCTGCCCCATCAGTTTATACAGTCCCACAGACTTGTAGGACAAGAAGAAATAGTTTCTAATTTTATGCCCGTTGAGATAAACCACTAATGCTGGATGAAGGCTAAAAGGTAGGATTATAATACTACCCCACTGAACTGCATTTCATCAGCTATAACTTTCCAAAGCCAGATTTGTAAGTAAGCCCTTTACAGCTAAGGAAACTACAATTATCTTTTCTGGAGCTTCCTATGTTAATACTGGTAACAAATTCAAATGGTTCTATCAACAAGAAATATCCCAGAAGACTGAACCACTGCAGTGTGTGGAAGCTGCAGATACCGAGGTGCTGTGTACCAAACAAATATTTCATTTTATACCTAATCTTTTATTATTTTTATTAAGTGTTTTGAAAGTAAATAGGGAAAGGCTAAGATGCATGACTAATAGCTAAGCCTGCTGAATGCTGAAACTGGTTATCAAAAGCTACCAAGACTTTGCCCTTCCTCTGCATTGAGACAATCAGTAATGAGGGAGCCCTCCAATGGCCTATTCTCTAGCCTCAAGGAGGCCTGGGATACAGAATTCTCAAGGGAAGGTAACAGTTTATCCTTTTCCACAAACACAGAATGCCTCATTAATAAATGTGTAAACTGCATTTTATCATAAAAATAAAAAAAAACCCAATCAACTCTGGAAGCTTCAAGAACAGATGGACTCTATATGTTCTTTATAAACATCATTTTCAAAATCTTAGCTAAAAACATTCATACAAAGGCATCTACTTAAAACACACCTTTTTTTTTGGAATATGCTTAAAAAATTACTAGATAACAGCTTTTTGGAGAACAAAATGAATCTCATTCATATAGATGATTAAACTTTAAGAATAAGATACCCTATTTTTTTAAAAAAATTATCTAACATATTTATCATTAATATCATTCTTTTATCTAGCTACGTAAAATCAGGATAGAAATAATTTTTGCTTTTACTTTTAAGATTATATGAATCTTACTGATAGTATAATAACTATCCAAGAGTCTGAAACTCAAGTCTTTATCAAAATAAACAGAGTTAAATTATTTTAGGCCAAGCAACATGCTAAAATATCAGTGTAATTAGCTAGCAAATCCCATCTTAAGAAACCTTTTTATGAGTAGGGACTTCTGCCACTTTACAAATGTATTCCTCTAAACCCACTAATTCAGTTAGCCTTTTCAATCCATTGTATTATTCTTAGGCCAGCTTCCTTCTGCATTAAATCCACTGCAGAAAGCTAAATTGAACGCAAAAAATCAGGCCTGATCCAGGCTTCCTTTTGTTAAAAGATAGAGACCAAAAGTCTTCTGTTGCTGCCACACACTTTCATCACCAATTTATAGAAACCCACAATATAGGGGAAAAGCAATGAAAGTCATTGTTTTGGGACTTCAAAGCATCTCTGTGTCAGGGCAAGGAAATCCTTTCAGTCAGCAGGGCAATCCACATAGTCCGCAGGTGGGTAAAAAGTTATACAGAACCTAAAGTGTCCTAAAGCTAGAGAAATACTAATGGTACACTATGAGGAAATGAGGGAACATGTGGATGGAGATAATACAGTGTAATAACAATAACTGATTTATAGTATGTGTCATTTTAGCTAAAATGCAAGATTTATAATGGCATAAAACACATAAATATCTTAAGCACTTATATTTGATTATATTACCGCATTCACATAAAATGGACTCCTAGAAATAACAAAGTTCACTTAAATGCACAGAAAATTGAAGATGGTAGAAAAATGTACTAAATTCGGTAATATTCTTCTTATCAAAAATACATATAGATATAGAACATATACATATACAACTGAACAGTTTCTATGTATCCTGTGATTTTTTTTACTTGAAATAGCAATTGAAAGGAAGAATTTCTCTCAAAAACAGTATATGAAAACGAATCACAACATATTAAATTTGTTGGCTACTTAATAAAAGTTCTTAAATCTTATTTTAATGTAAATAATCTGGCAAGCAATTGTTTTTAGAATATATGAAGTGTCAGTAGAAACAAGTGGTCAATTAGACTTACCTTAATGTCTTGCTCTGAGCTCTCAGTTATAGCTTTCTGGGCAGCACTGGAAAGTGAATTTGCCACCTGTGGCTGAGCTTCCAGGAGTTTCTTCAGCTTCAAGTCTACCAACTTACTATTTTGTTCTGTTAAATATGCAAATACCATGAATAACAAGTAAGATTTATTTAGATGTATATATTCTACCAATTGTAGGCAACATCACAAAAATATTACTATATTTTAAAAGAAAGAAGAAAAGGGCATTAGGGCTGTGAGGCAACAAATCAGATTCTAGACATGTATAGAGTTCTTAAGACATGTATTTTGCCCTCAGAATGATTTCCCATAAAGAGTACAGTCAATCAATATACCTGATGTTAACCAAGTTATGCTATTGGTAATGTCATTTTTTTGAAAAGCTAAGCTATACAGAATATATATATATATATATATATATATATATAGGTTATATATAATAGCGAACTAGATAGTTAAATAAATAAGTATATTTGATTTAAAATTTTATTATTTTGTAATCTCATTCTTTTAGTATGTTAAGGTCATTTATGTAAACATGTAAACATTTATCTTAAACATGTTTCTTAACCTGCTCTCAGTCATATACATTCTTAGAGTCCAATGTTAAGTGTGTACATATATACATATATTTATATATCCAGCATTGAAATGGTATATTTTCAAATACTTGCTTTGCAGATAGCAGAAATATCAGATTATCATGTTTTTAGAATTAAATCAAGATAAAAATTAAAACAGAACTATGATTTTTACAAGCAATTTCAAATTATTTTTAAATACATTAATCTGTAATAGTAAAATAGTTCTGAATAAAGTAGAAATAAATTTTTTTACTTTAATAATTTCACACAAGGCAATCTTTAATAAAATGGTTGTAAAAGACATGCCAACCATTTGGTGAATGATATTTTTCATAAAGATTAATAACTTTTCTAATTATAATACTCTTAATAAATGCTATTATCATTGCTTTCATGCAAATTGGTCAGTTTATATTGCTAGGCTTCTTTTTTAAAACAATATCTGATGAACTATGGTCAAATCAAGATAAAGATTAAACAACTTATTATTAAAATGTTATGACTTTTATATACATATTAAAAAAGAATTTTGGGAAAAATACAGCAAGGATAAAGATCATAATATATTCTCTGTGCTTTAATTCCAGTTTGCCTTCCTATTTCTTACTGCCATAAAGTAAAACACGGATCTGAACTGGAAGCCAGTATATATCCATGCCAACACTTACTTAAGTGCTTAAGAACTACAAACAATACAAGTTAACCTCAAACAGGAAGAGTAAGATATGGTTTCTACATTGGCATAGGAGAGAATTTTTTTAAAAGTCTAAGAGTCAAGCCTGATATGATTAATTAACCATTAAAAAAATAACACCCATAAATTGCAATAGC
>NW_027204383.1:0-30365 GCF_024711535.1 Dipodomys merriami
TAAACCTAACCCTAATCCTCAGCCTCACCGACACCCTAACCCAAACCCTAACCCTAACCCTCATAATAACTCTAAGCCTAACTTTAAACCTAATCCTAACCCTCACATTCAAACTCACCCTAACCCTAATCCTAAACCTAACCCTATCCCTAACCCTAACCCTCACCCTAACCCTCAGCCTAGACCTCACCCTTACACTTATCCTAACCCTAACCCTCACCCTAACCATAACCCTCAATCTAAACCTAACCCTCTCCGTAAGACTTCCCCTCACCCCAACACTAACCCTAACCCTAACACTACCCCTCACATTAACCCTAAACATCACCCTAACCCTAACACTCACCCTAAGTCTAACCCTAACCCTCACCCTCACCCTATCCTTCACCCTAACCCTAACCCTCATCCTAACCATAAACCTCACTTTAACCCTAACCCTCACCCTAACCCTCACACTATCCCTAACTCTATCCATAACAATAACACTAATCCTAACCATAAACCTAACCCGAACCCTAAACCTAACTCAAACTCACCCTAAACCTAACCCTCACCCTAACCCTAAATGTACCCCTAAACCTCACCCTCAACCTAACCCTAACTCTAACCCTAACCCTAACACTAAACCTTATTGTAACCCTAAACCTAACCCTTACCCTCACATTAAACATAACCCTAACCCTAAACCTAAGAATAACCCTAAACCTAACCCTAACCCTCACCCTAAACATAACACGTACCCTAACTTTAACCCTCACCCTAAAACTAACCCTAACCCTCACCCTTATCCCTCACCGTCAGCCTAAACCTCACCTTTACCCTTACCTTCAACCTCACCCTAAACCTATACCTCATCCTAACCCTCGCCCTAAGCATAAACCTAACCATCATCCTAACCCTAACCCTCTCCCTCACCCTAGCCCTCACCCTAACCCTAATCCTAATCCTAACCCTCATCCTAACCCTCTCCTTAACCCTAACCCTAACGATCAAACCTAAACATAATCCTCACCCCCATCCTCACCCTCAGCCTAACCCTAAGCCTAAGCCTAACCCTAACCCTAACCCTAAACCTCAGCCTCACCCTAGCCCTCACCCTAACACTAATCCTTACCCTAACCCTCAACCTATCCCTCACCCAAACACTAAACCTAACCCTCACCCTCACCCTCACCCTAACCTTAATCCAAACCCTAACCCTCAATCTCACCCTAACCATCTCCCTCACCATAAACCTTACCCTAACATTCAACCTAACCCTAAACTTAAACCGAACCCTAACTCTCACCCTTACCCTAACCATAACCCTCACCCTAACCCTAACCCTAAAAATCACCCTCAGCCTAGCCCTCACTCTCAACCTCACCCTCAGCCTAACCCTAACCCTAACCCTAAACCTAATGCTAACACACACACTCACCCCCACCCTAACCCTAATCCTAACCCTAACCCTCATCCTAACCCTCCCAATAACCGTAACCCTCAACCTAAACTTAACCATCACCCTCAGCCTAATCGTAAGCCTAACCCTAACCCTAACCCTCACACTCAACCTAACCCTATCCCTAAACCTCATCCTAGCCCTAAACCTAACCCTCACCCTCACTCACAATAACCGGAACCCTATCCCTAATGCTAACAATTATCCTAAACCTAACCCTAACCCTCACCTTAACCATATCCCTCACCCTAACCCTACCCCTCACCCTAACATTTACCCTAACCCTAACCCTCACCCTAACACTGACCCTCACCCTAACACTAACCCTAACACTAACACTAACCCTCACAATAACCCTAAACATCAATCTATACCTAAACCTCACCCTAACCCTAACCCTAAACCTCACCCTCTACCTAGAACTCACCCTAAACCTAACCCTCATCCTCACCCTAAACTTCACACTAACACTAACACTAATACTCAATCTAACTCTCACCCTCACCCTAAACCTCACCCTAAACCTAACCCTAACCCTTACCCTTACCGTAACCCTCACTCTCAGCCTAACCCTCAAGTTTACCCTTACCGTCACCCTCAAACTAACCCTCACTGTAACGCTAACCCTCACCCTAACCATAACTCTACCCCTAAACCTCAACCTCACCCTAACCCTAACTCTAACCCTAACACTAACACTAACCCTCACCATAACCCTAACCATAACCATCACCCTAACCCTAATCCTCACCCCCACCCTCACCCTCAGCCTAATCCTAAACCTAACCCTAACCCTAACCCTAAACCTCAAACTCACCCTCAGCCTAATCCTAATCCTAATACTAAGCCTAACCCTAACCCTCGACCTAACCCTCCAACTAAACCTAAATCTAACCATAAACCTCACCCTCACCCTAACACTAATCCAAACAATAACCCTAACCCTAACACTAAACCTCAAACTAACCTAACCCTCACCCTAATCCTAATCCTAACCCTAACCCTCATCCTAACCCTCACCCTCAGTGTAAGCCTAAGCCTAAACCTAACCCAAACACTCACACTCACCCTAACCCTTACACTAATCCTAATCCTAACCCTAACCCTAAGCCTCACCCTCAGCCTCAGCTTAACCTTCACTATAACCCTGTACCTCACACTCACCCTAACCCTAACCTGAAACCTCACCCTAACACTAACCCTAAACCTCAACCTCACCCTAGCCCTCACCGTAACCCTAAACCTCACCCTCACCCTCACCCTCAGCCTAACCCTAAGAATAACCCTAAACCTAACCCTAACCCTCACACTCACCCTAACCCTAACCCTAATCCTAATCTTAACCCTCACCCTCACCCTAACCCTCCCCCTAAACCTAACCCTAAACCTAACACTAACCCAAAACCTAACACTAACCCTAACCCTAACCCTCATTCTCAGCCTCACCCTAACCCTAACACTAACCCTAAACCTCAGCCTCACCCTAACCCAAACTCTAACCCTAACCCAAACCCTAAACCTCACCCTAACACTAAACCTAACGCTAACCCACACCTTCACCCTCAGCCTAATTCTAAGCCTAACCCTAACCCTAAACCTCACACTCACCCTAATCCTAACCCTAAACCTCACCCTAACCTTAACCCTCACATTCACCCTAACACTAATCCTAATCCTACTCCTAACCCTAACCCAAACCTCACCCTCACCCTCACCCTAACCCTAAAGCTAAACCTTACCCTGACACTAACCCTAAACCTCACCTTCAACATAGCCCTCACCCTAACCCTAATCAAAAACCTAATCGTCATCCTAACCCTCACCCTAAATCTAAGCCTAAGCCGAAGCCTAACCCTAACCCCAACCCTCACTGTAACACTAACACTAACCCTAACACTAACACTAACCCTAAACCTAACCCTAAATCTAACCCTAATCCTCAGCCTCACCCTAACCCTAACCCAAACCCTAAACCTATCCCTCATCTTAACTCTAAGCCTAACCCAAACCCTAATCCTAACCCTCACACTCGTCCCCACCCTAAACCTAATCCTAAACCTAACCCTATCCCTAACCCTAACCCTCACCCTAACCCTCAGCCTAGCCCTCACCCTTACACTTATCCTAACCCTATCCCTCACCCTAACCATTACCCTCACTCTAAACCTAACCCTCACCCTAACACTTACCCTCACACTAACACTAACCTTAACCCTAACACTAACCCTCAAACTAACCCTAAATATCACCCTAACCCTAAATCTCCCCCTAACACAAACTCTAACCCTCATCCTCACCAAAGCCTTCATCCTAACCTAACCTTAATCCTCACCATAAACCTCACACTAACCCTAACACTAATCCTGAATCTAACCCTCAACCTCACCCTAACACTAACACTAACCCTCACACTAACCCTAACACGAACACTTACGGTAACCCTCACCCTCAGCCTAACCCTCACCTTTACCCTTACCATCACCCCCACGCTTACCCGTACCCTAACCCTAACCCTCATTCTTACCCTAAATGTACCACTAAACATCACCCTCAACCTAACCCTTACTCTAACCCTAACCCTAACACTAAACCTCACTGTAATTCTAACCATCACCCTCACCCTCACCGTAACCATAACCCTAACCCGAAACCTAACAATAACCCTAACCCTAACCCTAAACCTCACCCTAAACATAACCCGCACCCTAACCCTAACCCGCAACCTAACACTTATCCTCACCCTAACACTAACCCTCACACTAACCCTAACCCTCACCCTAATCCTAAACCTCACCCTAACCCTAACCCTAACCCTAATCCTCACCCTCATCCTAGCCCTCACCCTAACCCTAATTCTAACGCTCACCCTCACCCTAACCCTAACCCTCATCCTCACCCTAAACCTCATACTAACCCTAACTCTAATCCTCAATCTCAACCTCACCCTCACCCTAACACTAACCCTTACCCTAACCCTAAACCTAACCCTAACACTCACCAGTATCTTAATCCTCACCCTCAGCCTAAACCTCACCTTTACACTTACCATCATCCTCACCCTAACCCTCACCCTAACCCTAAACCTCATCCTAACCCTCACCCTAACAGTTAACCTAACCATCACCGTAACCCTCACCCTCACCCTAGCCCTAAACCTAACCTTAATCCTAATCCTAACTCTCATCCTAACACTCACCCTAACCCTATCATTAACACTTAACCGAAACCTAACTCTCACCCTAAACCAAAACCTAACCCTCAACATCACCCTCATTCTCAGCCTAACCCTAAGCCTAAGCCTGAGCCTAACCCTAAACCTAACCCTCGCACTCACCCTAAACCTTACCCTAATCCCAGTCCTAAACCTAATCCTAACACTCACCATCACCCTCACCCTCACATAAACCCTCAACCTAACCCTAACCCTAACAGTAACCCTACGACTAACCCTCAACCTCAGCCTCACCCTTACCCTAACTCTAACCCTAAACCTCACCCTCACTCTAACCCTAACTCTAACACTAACCCTAACACTGAACCTCACCCTAATCCTAACCCTAACCCTCTCCCTAACTATAACTCTCACCCTAACATTAACCCGCACCCTAACCCTTACCATCACTCTAACACTAACACTAACCCTAACACTAACCCTCACACTAACACTAACCCTCCCACTAATCTAAAACCTCACCCTAACCCTAACCCTTATTCTAACCCACACCCTTACCCTAGCTCTCACCCTAACCCTAATTCTAACCCTCACCCTCACCCTAACCCTAACCCTCATCCTCACCCTAAACCTCACACTAACCCTAACCTTAATCCTCAATCTAACCCTCACGCTAACCCTAACCCTAACCTTAAACCTAACCCTAACCCTCACCCTTACCTTAACCCTCACCCTCAGCCTAAACCTCACCTTTACCCTTCCCATCATCCTCACCCTAACCCTAAACCTCATCCTAACCTTCACCCTAACCATAAACCTAACCATCACCCTAACCCTAACCCTCACACTCAACCTCACGCTCAGCCTAACCCTACGCCTAAGCCTAATCCTTACTCTAACCCTCACCCTCACCCTAGCCCTCACTCTAACCCTAATCCTAAACCTATCCCACATTGTAACCCTCACCCTAACCCTAACCCTAACAATCACCTTAACGCTGATCCTCACCCCCACCCTCAACCTCAGCCTAACCCTAACCCTAAACCTAACCCTCACATACCCTCACCCTAAATGTAACCATAAACCTTAACATCACCCAAACACTCACCCTAAAACTCACCCTCACCCTAGCCCTCATCCTAACCCTAACCCTAACCCCAATCCTCATCCTAACCCTGATCCTAACCCTAAACCTAACCCTCACCCTAATCCTAAGCCTAATCCTAACCCTCAACCTAACCCTAACCCTCATGCTCACTGTAACCCTAAATCTAACCCTCAGCCTAGCCATAAACTTAACCCGAACCCTAACTCTCACCCTAACCCTACCCTTAACACTCACCCTTACCTTAACCCTCACCCTCACCCTCACCTTCAGCCTAACATTAAGCCTAAACCTATCCCTAACCCTAACCCTAATCCTAGTACTAACACTAACCCTAAACCTCACCCTCACCCTAATCCTCACCTTAACCCTAACCA
The DNA here is from genome assembly GCF_024711535.1 of Dipodomys merriami. Lineage (NCBI taxonomy): Eukaryota > Metazoa > Chordata > Mammalia > Rodentia > Heteromyidae > Dipodomys > Dipodomys merriami. The sequence goes on from NW_027204383.1 coordinate 6,096, forward strand.
TAACATTAATCCTAACCCTAACCCTAACCCTAAAACTCAACCTCACCCTAAACCTCACACTAACCCTAACACAAATCCTCAATCTAACCCTCACCCTAACTCTAACCATAACCATAAACCTAACCCTAAATCTCACCCTTATTTTAAACCTCAACCTCAGTCTAAACCTCATCATTAGCCTCACCATCATCCTCACCCTAAACCTCACCCTAATCCTAAACATCATCCTAATCCTCACCCTAACCTTAAACCTCACCCTAACCCGAACCCTCACCCTCAAGCTCATGCTCAGCCAAACCCTAAGCCTAAGCCTAAACTTATTCTAACCCTCACCCTCACGCTAGCCCTCACCTGAACCCTAATCCTAACCCTATCCCTCATGCTAACCCTCACCCTAACCCTAACCCCAACCATCACCCTAACCATAATCCTCACCCCCACCCTCACCCTCAGCATAACCCTAACCCTAAGCCTAACCCTAACCCTAACCCTCACATACCCTAACCCTAACCCTAATCCTAACCCTAACCCTAAACATCAACCTAACCCTCAACCTAACCTTAACCCTAACAATAATCCTAACCCTAACCCTCGACCTAACCCTCCCCCAACCCTAAATCTAAACAAAAAACTCACCATCACCCTAACCCAAATACTAACCCTAACCCTCACCCTAACCCTAACCCTCACACTCACTGTAACCCTCACCCTCATACTAACCCTCACCCTAACCCTAACCCTAACCCTAAACCTCACCCAAATACTAACCCTAACCCTCACCCTCACCCTACCCCTAATCCTAACCCTAATCCTCATCTTAACCCTCAACCTAACCCTAAAAATCACCATAACCCTAACCCTCACAGTCACCCTCAACATAACACTAACCCTAACCCAAATAATAACACGAACTCTAATCCTAACCCTCACTGTAACCCAAACCCTAAACCTCACCCAAACCCTAAACTTAACACTCATCCTAATCCTCACCAAAACCCTTACACTAACCCTAACCCTAACCCTCACCCTAACCATCACCCTAACCCTTACTCTAACCCTAAACCTCACCCTCACCCTCACGCTAACCCTAACCATAACCCTAAAAATCACCATAACCCTAACCCTCACAGTCAACCTCAACATAACACTAACCATAACCCAAATAATAACACGAACTCTAACCCTAACCCAAACCCTCAGTCTCACCCTAACCCTAACCATAAACCTAAACCTCACCCTAACCCTAACCCTAACCCTTACCCTCACCCTCACCTAACCGTAACCTAACCCTAACACTAACCCTAACCCTAACACTAACCCTCACACTAACCGTAACCCTCACCCTAACCCTAAACCTAAACATCAACCTAACCCTATCTTCACCCTCAAACTCACACTCAGCCTAAACCTAAGCCTAAGCCTAACCCTTACTCTAACAATCACCCTCAACCTAGCCCTCACCCTAACCCTAATCCTAACCCTATCCCTCATCCTAACCCTAACCATAAGCCTAACCCTAACCATCACCCTAACCCTAATCCTCACCTGCACCCTCACCCTCAGCCTAACCCTAACCCTAAGCTTAACCATAACCATTACATACTCTCACCCTTACGCTAACCCTAACCCTAAACCTCAACCTAACCGTCACCCTAAACTTATCCCTAACACTAAGCCTAACCCTCGACCTAACCTTCGCCCTAACACTAAATCTAACCCTAAAACTCACCCTCACAACAACTCAAATCCTAAACCTAACCCTAATCCTTACCCTAACCCTCAACCTCACTGTAACCCTAACGCTCAAAACCCTCACCCTAACCCTAAACCTAAACCTAAACATCACCCAAACACTAACCCTAACCATCACCCTCACCCTAGCCCTCACCCTAACCCTAACCCTAACGCTAATCCTCATCCTAAACATCACCCTTAGCCTAACCCTAACCCTCACCCTAATCCTAAACCTACCCTAACCCTCAACCTAACCCTATCCCTCATGCTCACTGTAAACCTAACCCTAACCCTCACCCTAACCCTAAACTTAAACCGAACCCTAACCCTCACCCTAACGATACCCCTAACTCTCACCCTAACCCTAACCCTTACCCTCACCTTCACCCTCAGCCTAACCCTAAGGGTAAACCTAAACATAACCCTAACCCTCACACTCATACTAACCCTTACCCAAATCCTATTCTTAAAAATAACCCTAACCCTCACAATCACCCTAACCCTCATCGTAACCCTAACTCTAACACTAACCCTAACCCTAACCCTCAACCTCAGGCTACCCTAACCCTAAACCTAACCCTAAACCTCACCCTAATCCTAACCCTAAACCTCACCCTCAACCTAGCCCTCACTCTAACCCTAATCCTAACCCCAACCCCCATCCTAACACTAACCCTAAAACTCACCCTCACCCTCACCCTAACCCTAACCCTAACCCTCATTCTAACCCGAACCCTCACCCTCACTGTAACCGTTACACTAACCCTCACTTAACCCTAAACTTAACCTGAACCCTAACTCTCAACCTAACCCTAAACCTAACCCTCACCCTAACCGTAACCCTCACCCTCACCCTCACCCTCAGCCTAACACTAAGCCTAACCCTATCCCTAAACCTAACCATCATCGCATCGCTCACCCTAACCCTAACCCTAATCCTAATCCTAACCCTAACCCTAAATCTCACCCTATCCCAAACCCTCAAGTTAAGCCTAACCCTAACATTAATCCTAACCCTAACCCTAACCCTAAACCTCATCCTAAACCCTAAATTTCACTCTACCCATCACACTAATCCTCAACCTAAACCTAACCCTAACCTTAACCCTCACACTAACCCTAACATTAACGCTCAACCTAACCCTACATCTAACCCTAAATCTAATCCTACACCTCCCCCTCATCCAAACCTTAATCCTAACCCAAACCTAAACCTCACTCAAACACTAACTCTAATCCTCACACTCAAACTAGCCCTCACCCTAACCCTAATCCTTACCCTAATCCTCATCCTAACCCTCACCATAACCCAAACTCTAACACTGACTCTAACACTAACCCTCACCCTCAGCCTCACCCTATTTTAACTCTAACCTTAAACCTCACCCTCACCCTAACCCTAACCCTAAACCTAACACTAAATCTCACCCTAACCCTAACCCTAAACCTCACACTAAACCTAACCCTCACCCTAACCCTAATCCTAACCCTAAACCTCATCCTAAGCCTCACCCTAACACTAACACTAACCCTCACCCTCACCCTCACCCTAACCCTAATCCTAACCCTAGCCCTCAACCTAACCCTATCCCTCATCCTCACTGTAACCTTTACCGTAACATTCACCCTAACCCTAAACTTAACCGAACCCTAACTCTCACCCTAAACCTAACCCTAACCCTCACATACCCTAACCCTAATCCTAATCCTAACCCTAACCCTAACCCTAACCCTAAACGTCAACCTAACCCTCAACCTAACCTTAACCCTAACACTAATCCTAACCCTAATCTTCGACCTAAACCTCCCCCTAACCCTAAATCTAACCCTAAATCTAACCCTAAAACTCACCATCACCCTAACCCAAATCCTAAGCCTAACCCTCACCCTAACCCTAACCCTCACCCTCACTGTAACCCTCACCCTCATCCTAACCCTCACCCTCACCCTAACCTCACAAAAAAACTAACCCTAAACCTCACCCTCACCCTAGCCCTCAACCTAACCCTAATCCTAACCCTAATCCTAATCCTAAACCTCACCCTAAACCTAACTCTAACCCTCACCCTCACCCGAACACTAAACCTCACAAAACCATAAACTTAACCCTCATCCTAACATTCACCCTAAACCTTACACTAACCCTAACCATAACCCTCACCCTTACCCTAACCCTAACCCTTACTCTAACCCTAAACCTCACCCTCACCCTCACACTAACCCTAACCATAACCCTAAACCTCACCCTAACCCTAAACCTCACCTTCACCCTCACCGTAACCCTAACCCTAACCCAAACCCTCAGCCTCACCCTAACCCTAAGCCTAACCCTAAACCTCACCCTAACCCTAACCCTAAACCTAGCCCTCTTCCTAACCCTAAACTTAACCGAACCCTAACCTAAACAATAACCCTAACCCTAACCCTAACCCTCACCCTAAACATAAAACTCACCCTAACATTAACTCTCACCCCAACACGTACCCTCACCCTAAAACTAACCCTAACACTAACACGAACCCTCACACTAACCCTAACCCTCACCAAAACTGTAAACCTAACCTTCACCCTAACCCTACCTTCACCCTCAAACTCACGTTCAGCCTAAACCTAAGCCTAAGCCTAACCCTTACTCTTGACCTCATCCTCATCCTAGCCCTCACGCGAACCCTAATTCTAACCCTATCCCTCATCCTAACCCTCACCCTAAGCCTAACCCTAACCATCACCCTAACCCTAATCCTCACCCGCACCCTCACTCTCATACCTACCCTAACTCTAAGCTTAACCCTAACCCTCACATACCCTCACCCTTACCCTAACCCTAGACCTAACCCTAACCCTAAACCTCAACCTAACCCTCACCCTTACCTTATCCCTAACACTAACCCTAACCTTCGTCCTAACCTTCCCCCTAACACTAAATTTAACCCTAAAATTCACCCTCAACACAACCCAAATTCTAATCTTAACCCTCACCATTACCCTAACCCTCACCCTCACTGTAACCCTATTCCTCATCCTAACTCTCACCCTAACCCTAACCCTACACCTAAACCTCACCCAAACACTAACCCTAATATTCACTCTAACCCTAGCCCTCACCCTAACCCTAATCCTAACCCTAATCCTCATCCTCACCCTCACCCTAAGCCTAACCTTAACCATCACCCTAATCCTAAGCCTAGACTAACCCTCAAACTAACCCTAACCCTCATGCTCACTGTAACCCTAACCCTAACCCTCACCCTAACCCAAACTTAAACTGAACCCTCACCTTCATCCTAACCCTAACCCTAAACCTAAACCTAACCCTAACCATCACACACACACTAATCCTTACCCTAATCTTATTCCTAATAATAACCCTAAGCCTCACACTCCACCTAACCCTCATCCTAACCCTAACTCTAACACTAACCCTAACCCTAACCCTCAACCTCAGGCTTACCCTAACCCTAACTCTAACCCTAAACCTCACCCTCACCCTAACCCTAACCCTAAACCTAACCCTAAACCTCACCCTAATCCTAACCCTAACCCTCCCCCTCCCCCTCCCCCTCCCCCTCACCATAACTCTAACCCTAACCCTAACAATAACACTAATCCTAACCCTAAACCTAACCCTAACCCTAACCCTAATCCTAAAACTCACCCTCACCCTAACCATAATCTTAACCCTAAACCTCAAACTAAACCTAACCCTCACCCTCACTGTAACCCTAACCCTCATCATAACCCTAACCCAAAAACTAACCCTAACCCTAAACCTTTCCCTAACACTAACACTAACACTCAACCTCACCCTAGCCGTCACCCTAACCCTAATCCTAACCCTAACCCTCACCCTAACCCTAACGCTCACCCTCAGCCTCACTCTCAAACTAACCCTAAGCCTAAGCCTAAGCCTAACCCTAACCATCACAATCACCCTAAACTTACCATAATCCTAATCCTAACCATAAGCCTAAGCCTAACCCTCACCCTCACCATCACCACAAACCTAACAATCACCCTATCCCTAAATCTAACCCTAACCCTAAACCTAACCCTCAACCTCAGCATCACCCTTACCCTAATTAAACCTAAACCTCAACCTTACCCTAACTCTAACCCTAACCCTAAACCTCACCCTAATCCGAAAACTAAACCTCACCCTCAACCTAGCCCTCACCCTAACCCTAATCCTAACCCTAACCCTCATCCTAACCCTTCCCATAACCCTAGCCCTAAAGCTCAGCCTCAAACTAACCCTCACCCTAACCTTAACCCTAACCCTGACACTAACCCTAACCCCAACCGTCAACCTAACCCTCACCCTAACCCTAACCCAAACCCTAATCCTAATCTTAATCCTACCACTAACCCTAAGCCTCACCCCCACCCTAACCCTCAACATAAGCCTAACCTTAACATTAATCCTAAACCTAACCCTAACCCTAAACCTCATCCTCACCCTAAACCTCACACTAACCCTAACACTAGTCCTCAATATAAACCTCATCCTCATCCTCACCCTACCCCTCACCCTAACCCTAACCCTCGTCCTCAACCTAAACCTCACACTAATCATAACAATAATCCTTAATCTAACCCACACCATCACCCTAACCTTAACCTTAACCCTCATCTTAAACATAACCCTCACCCTTAATATAACACTCAACCTCAGCCTAACCCTCACCTTTACGCTTACCGTCACCCCCACCCTAACCCTCACCCGAACCCTAACCCTCACCCTGACCCTAACCCTACACCTAAACCTCACCCTGAACCTAACCCTAACTCTAACCCTAACCCTAACACTAAACCTCAACTTATCCCTAACCCTAACCCTCACCCTAAACCTCATGGTCAGCCTAACCCCAAGCCTAAGCCTTACCCTTACCCTTACCATAACCCTCACCCTGACCCTAGCCTTCACCCTAACCCTAAGCCTAACCCTAACCCTCATTCTAACCCTAACACCCTAACTCGAACACTAACAATCACTCTAACCCTAATCCTCACCCCCAAGCTCACCCTCAGCCTAACCCTAAGCCTAAGCCTAAGCCTAACCCTAACCCTCACACTCACCCTCACCCTAACCCTAATCATAACCCTAACCCTAACCCTAAACCTCAACCTAACCCTCACCCTAACCTTAACCCTAACACTAACCCTAACAATAACGCTCGAACTTACCCTCCAACTGACCCTAAATCTAACCCTAAACCTCACGCTCACCCTCACCCTAATCCTACCCCTAACCCTAAACCTCACCCTAACACTAAACCTAACCCTCACACTCACCCTCACCATAACTCTAACCCTAACACTAACAATAACACTAATCCTAACCCTAAACCTAACCCTAACCCTCACCATAATCCTAACACTCACCCTCACCCTAACCATAATCTTTACCCAAACCCTCAACCTAACCCTAACCCTCACCCTCACCATAACCCTAAGCCTCATCCTAACCCTAACTGAAACCCTAAATCTAGCCAAAACTTACCCTAACACTAACCCTAACCCTCACCATCACCCGAGCCCTCACCCTCACACTAATCCTAGACCTAACACTCACCCTAACCCTATACTTAACCGAACCTTAACTCTCACCCTAACCTTAACCCAAACCCTCACCTAAACCTAACCCTCACACTCACCCTCACTCTCAGCCTAACCCTAAGCCTAAGCCAAACCCTAATCCTAAACTTCACCCTCAACCTCATGCTCAGCCTAACCCTAAGCCTAGGCTTAACACTTACTCTAACCCTCACCCTCACACTAGGCCTCAGCCTAAACCTAATCCTAATGCTATCCCTCATCCTAACCCTCACCCTAACCCTAACAATCACCCTAACCCTAATCCTCACTCCCACCCTCACCCTCAGCATAATCCTAACCCTAAGCCTAACCCTAACCCAAACCCTCACATACCTTAACCCTAACCAATATCCTAACCCTAAACCTGACCCTAACCCTAAACATCAACCTAACCCTCACCCTAACCTTAACCCTAACATTAATCCTAACCCTAACCCTGGAACTAACCCTCCCCCTAACCCTAAATCTAACCCTAAAACTCACCATCATCCTTACCCTAATCCTAACCCTAACCTTCACCCTAACCCTAAACCTCACCTTCACTGTAACCCTAAACCTCATCCTTACCCTCACCCTAACCCTAATCCTTAGACTAAATCTCACCCAAACACTAACCCTAATCCTCACCATCACCCTAGTGCTCACCCTAAACCTAATCCTAACCCTAATCCTCATCCTAACCCTCACCATAACCCTAACCCTAAACCTCACCCTAATCCTAAGCCTAAACCTAACCCTCAACCTAACCCTAATCCTCACGCTCACCTTAACCCTAAGCCTAACCCTCACCTTAACCGTAAACTTAACTCGAACCTTAACTCTGACCGTAACCCTACCCCTAACTCTCACCCTAACCCTAACCCTCACACTCACCCAAAACCTTACCCTAAACCTAATCCTTACACGAAGGTGAACGCTTAACCTCACCCTAACCATCGCGGTAACCCTAACTCTAACAATGACCCTAACACTAACCCTCAATCTCATCCTCACCCTAACCTTAACTCTAATCTTAAACCTCACCCTCACCCTAACCCTAACCCTAAACCTAACCCTAAAGCTCACCCTAATCTTAAGCCTAAACCTCACCCTAACCCTAGCCCTCACCCTAATCCTAATACTAACCCTAACCTTCATCCTAAGCCTCACCCTAAAACTAACCCTAAACCTCACCCTCACCCTCACCCTAACCCTAACTCTAACGCTCAACCTAACCCTATCCTTAACCCTCACTGTAACCCTTACCCTAACACTAACCCTAAAATTAACCGAACCCTAACTCACACCCTAACCCTAACTCTAAACCTCACCCAAACCCTAACCCTCAACCTCACCCTCACTCTCAACCTAACCCTAAGCCTAATCCTAAACCTAACCCTAACCCTTTCCCTAATCCTAATCCTAACCCTAAACCTAACCCTCACCCTGTTGCTCGGCCTAAGCCTAAGCCTAAGCCTAAGCCTAACTCTAACCCAAACACTCATCCTAGCCCTAACCCTAACAGTAACCCTAACTCTAACCGTAAACCTCGCTCTCACCCTACCCCTAACTCTAACCCTAACCCTAAACTTAAACCTCATCGTAACCCTAACCCTAACCCTCACACTCACCCTCACCGTAACCGTAACCCTAACCCTAACCCTAACAATAAACCTAACCCTAACCCTCAACCTAACCATAACGCTCACCCTAACCCTAACCCTCACCTTAGCATTTACCCTCAACCTAACTCTAACCCTAACCCTAACACTCACCCTCACCATAACCCTAAACCTAAACCTCATCCTAACCCTAACCCTAACCCTCACCCTCACCCTCACCGTAACCGTAACCCTAACCCTAACCCTAAACCTAACAATAAACCTAACCCTAACCCTCAACCTAACCATAACGCTCACCCTAACCCTAACCCTCACCCTAACATTTACCCTCACCCTAACCCTAACCCTAACCCTAACACTAACCCTCACACTAACCCTAACCATCACCCTAACCCTAAACCTCACCCTAAAACTAAACCTAACCCTCACCCTGACCCTAGCCCTCACCCTAACCCTAACCCTCACCCTAAGCCTCACACTAAAACTAACACTAATCCTCAAACTAACACTCACCCACACCCTTCCCCTAACCCTAACCCGCACCTAAACCCTAACCCTCACCCCACTGTAACCCTCACCCTCACCCTAACCCTCACATTTACCCTTACCATCACCCCCAAGCTAAACCTTACCCTAACTCTAATCCTCACCCTAACCCTCACCCTAACCCTAATGCTAACCCTAACCCTCAACCTAAACCTAACCTTCACCCTCATTGTAACCCTTTCTCTAACCCTCAACCTAACCCTAAACTTAACCCGAACACTAACTCTGACACTCATCCTAACACTCCCCTAACCTTAGCACTAAACCTCACCCTAACCTGAACCCTTACCCTCACCCTCATGATCAGCCTAAGCTTAAGCCTAACCCTAACCCTAACGTTCACCCTAACCCTAACACCCAACCTAACTCTAACCCTAAACGTCATCCTCAACCTAATCCTAACTCTAACTCTAACCCTAACACTAAACCTGACCCTAACCCTCACCCTAACCCTCATCCTCACCGTAACCGAAACCCTAACCCTAAACCTAACAATAACCCTAACACTAACCCTAACCCTCAACCTAAACATAACCCTCACCCTAAGCCTACCCCTCATCCTAACACTTACCCTCACCCTAACTCTAACACTAACCCTCACACTAACCCTAACCCTCACACAAATCCTAAACCATACCCTAACTCTAACCCTGAACCTAACCCTCAACCTAATGCTCAGCCTAACCCTAAGCCTAAGCCTAACACTTACCCTAACCCTCCCCCTCACCCTAGCCCTCACTCTAATCCTAATCCTAAACCTAACCCTCATCCTAACCCTCACCCTAACCCTAACCCTAGCCATCACCCTAAACCTAATCCTTACCTCCACCCTCACTCTCAGCCTAAGCCTAACCCTAATCCTAACCCTCACACTCACCTTCACCTCACCTTATCCTAAACCTAACACTAACATAACCCTAAACCTCAATCTAAGCCTCACTCAAACTTTAACCCTAATACAAAACTTAACCCCAACTCTCGAACTAACCCTCCAACTAACCCTAAATCTAACACTAAACCTCACCCTCATCCTAACCCTAATCCTAAACCTAACCCTAAACCTCACCCTAACCCTAACCCTAACCCTCACCCTCACCCTCAACCTCACCATAACTGTAACCCAAACCTTAACAACAACACTAACCTAACCATAAACCTAACCCTAACCCTAAACTTAACCCTAATCCTAACACTCCCCCTCACCCTAACCGTAATCCTAACCCTAACCCTCACCCTAACCCTAAACCTCACCCTCCCTGTAACCCTAACCCTCAAGCTAACCCTCACCCTAACCCTAACCCAAACCTAAACCTTAATCTAACACTAACCCTAACCCTCACCCTCACTCTAGCCCTCATCCTAACCCTAATTCTAACCCTAATCCTCATCCTCAGCCTCACCCTAACCCTAAACCTAAATCTAACCCTCAATCTAACCCTAACCCTCACGTTCACCATAACCCTAACCCTAACCCTCACCCTAACCCTAAACTTAACCGAACCCTAACTCTCACCCTAACCCTAACCCTAACTCACCCGAACCCTAACCCTCACCCTCACCCTCTCTGTTAGACTAACCCTAAGCCTAAACTTTACCCTAACCCAAACAGTCACACTCTCCTAACCCTTACCCTAAACCTAATCCTAACCCTAAGTGTAACCATCACACTGAACCTAACCCTCATGCTAACCCTAACTCAAACAGTAACCCTAACCCTAACCCTCAAACTCAGCCTCATCCTAACCCTAACTCTAACCCTAAACCTCACCCTCACCCTAACCTTAACCCTAAACCTACACTTCACCCTAACCCTAACCCTAAGCCTAAACGTAACCCTAACCCTGACCCTTACAGTAACCCTCACCCTCAGCCTAAGCCTCACCTTTAACCTTACCATCATCCTCACCCTAACCCTCACCCTAACCCTAAACCTCATCCTAACACACACCCTAACCGTAAACCTAACCATCACCCTAACCCTAACCATCACCGTCAATCTCATGCTCAGCCTAACCCTAAGCCTAAGCTTAAGCCTAACCCTTAGCTAAGCCTCACCCTCACGCTAGCCCTCACCCTAACCCTAATCCTAACCCTAACCATCACCCTAAACCTAATCCTTACCCCCAACCTCACTCTCTGACTAATCCTAAGCCTAAGCCTAACCCTAACCCTAACCCTCACACTCACCATCACCCTCACCCTAATCCTAACCCAAACCCTAATCATAACGTTAAAACTCAACTCCAACCTTAACCCTTAAACTAACCCTAACACTAACCCTCGACCGAACCCTCCAACTAACCCTAAATCTAACCTTAAACCTCACCCTCACCATAACCCTAATCCTAACCCTAAACCTAAACCTCACTCTAACCCTAATCCTAATCCTCACCCTGACCATCACCCTCACCCTCACCATAACTCTAACCCTAACCCTAACAATAACACTAATCCTAAAGCTAACCCTAACCCTAACCATAATCCTAAAAGTCTCCCTCACCCAAACTCTAATCCTAAGGCTTACACTAAACCTCACACTAACCCTAACCCTCACCCTTACCCTAGCCCTCACCCTAACCTTAATTCTAACTCTCACCCTCACCCTAAACCTGACCCTCATCCTCACCCTAAACCTCACACTAACCCTAACACTAATCCTCAATCTAACCCTCATCCTATACCTAACACTAACCCTTACACTAACCCTAAACCTAACCCTAACCCTCACCCTTATCTTAACCCTCACCCGCAGTGTAAACCTCACCTTTACCCTTACCATCATCCTCACCCTAACCCTAACCTTCATCCTCACCATAAACCTAACCCTCAAACTAACCCTCACCCTAAGCCTAACTCTAACCCTAATCCATAATCTAACACTAACCCTAAACCTCACCCTCAACCTAGCCGTCACCCTATCCCTAATCCTCATCCTTACCCTCACCCTAACCCTAATCTTAACCCTTACCCTAACCCTAATCCTAACCCTAAGCCTCAACCTAACCGTAACACTCAAGCTCACCATAAATCTAACCCTAACCCTCACCCTAACCCTAAACTTAACCAAACCCTAACTCTCACCGTAAACCTAACCCTGACCCTGACTCTCAACCTCACCCTCAGCCTAACCCTAAGCCTAACCCTAACTATAACCCTCACACTCACCCTAACCCATATGCTAATCCTAATCCTAAACTTAAGCCTAACCCTCAACCTCAACCTAACCCTCACCCTAACCCTAACTCTAACACTAAACCTAAACATCAATCTCAGCCTCACCCTAACTCTAACTCTAACCGTAAACCTCACCCTCACCATAACCCTTACCCTAACCCTCACCCTAACCCTAAACATAACCCAAAACCTAACCCTCACCCTAACCCTAACCCTCACCCTCAACCTCACACTCAGCCTAACCCTAACCCTAACCCTAATCCTAACCCTAACACACACACTCACCCTCACCCTGAACCAAATCCTAAACTTAACCCTAACCCTAACCCTAACCCTCCCCCTTACTCTCACTGTAACCCTAATGGTAACACTAACCCTAACCCTTTCCTAAACCTCATCCTAACCCTAACCCGAACCCTCAACTTCACCCTCACCATAACCGTAACTCTAACCCAAACCTTAACAATAACCTCACCCTAACCCTAACCCTCACCTTAAAACTTACCCACACACTAACACTAACCCTAACCCTAACACTAACCCTCACACTAACCCTAACAATCACCCTAACCCTAACCCTCATTCTAACCTTATCCCTAACCCTCACTCTCACCCTAACCCTCACCCTAACACTAACCCTCATCCTCACCCTAACCCTCACCCTCACCCTCACCCTAAGCCTAACCCTAACCCTAAACTTAATCCTAAACCTATCCCAAACCCTCACCCTCACCCTAACCCTCACCCTAACCCTAACTCTAAAACTAACACTATCCCTAACCTTAACCCTCACCGTCACCCTCACCCTAACCCTAACTCTATATCCGAACCTCACCGTCACCCTAACCATGAACATGAACCTCACCCTAACCCTAACCCTAAACCTCACCCTCACCCTAGCCCTTACCTGAACTCTAATCCTAACCCTAAACCTCATACTAAACCTCCTCTAACCCTAAACCTTAACCTCACCCTAACCCTCAACCTCATGCTCACCCTCAGACTAAACCTAAGCCTAACCCTAGACCTAACCCTAACAAACACACTCACCCTCAACCTAATCCTAATCCTATCCCTAACCCTAACACTAACCATAACCCTCCCCCTAACTATCACCCTAACCCTAACCCTAACCCTCACCCTAACCTTAATTATAACCCTAAACCTCACCCTCACCCAAACCCTAACTATAACTCTAACCCCAACCTAAACCTCAACCTAACACTAACCCTAACCCTCAACCTCACAGTAACCGTAACCCTAAACCTAACCCTAACAATAACCCTAAACCTAATCCTAACCCTCACCCTTACCATAACCCTCACCCTAACCCATACCCTCAACCTAACACTTACCCTTATCCTAACACTAACCCTAACACTAACACTAACCCTCACACTAACCCTAACCCTAACCCAAAACCTCAACCTAACCCTCACCCTCAACCTAATCCTAACATTAAGCCTAATCCTAACACTCACCCTAACCCTCCCCCAAACGGTATATCGAAACCTAACCTCCACCCTAACCCTAACCCTAACCCTCACCCGACCCCTCACCTTCACTGTAACTCTAACCCTAACCCTAAAAATAACACTAACCCTAACCCGAACCATCACCCTAACCCTAATCCTCACCCCAACCTCACCCTCAGCCTAAACCTAAGCGTAAGCATAACCCTCACCCTAACCCTCACACTCACCCTCAATCTAACCCTAATCCTAAAGGTAAACCTATCCCTCAACCTCAACCTAAACTTCAACCTCAAACTAACCCAAACACTAATCCTAACCCTAAACCTCACCCTAACCCTCCCCCAAACAATAACTCTAACCCTCAACCTCACCCTCACCCTAACCCTAACCCTATCCCTAAACCTCAACCTAACCCTAACCCTCACCCTCACCCTCAACCTCACCGTAACTCTAACCCTGACCCTAAGAATAACACTAATCCTAACCCTAACCCTAACAATAATACTCACCCTCAGCCTCAACCTAATCGCAAACTTTAACCTAAACATAACCCTAACAATAACCCTAACCCTAAGCCTAACCCTAACCCTAACTCTAATCCTCACCCACAACCTCACCCTCAGCCTAACCCTAAGCTTAACCCTAACCCTAACCCTCACCGAAACCCTAACCCTAACCCTAACCCTAAGAGTAACCCTAAACCTAAACCTAACTCTCACACTCACCCTCACCCTAACCCTAATCCTAAACCTAACTGTATTCCTATAACTAGCCCTCACCCTAACCCTCACCATAGCCCTCACACTTACCCTAATCCTAACACTAAACCTCATCCTAAACCTCACTCTAACATTAACCCTAAACCTCACCCTCACCCTCACACTCAGCCTAACCCTAAGCCTAACCCGAACCATAACCCTAACCCTCACTGTAACCCTAACCCTAACCTTAACCATGACACTAACCCTAAACCTAAACCTAACCCTAAACCTAACCCTAAACCAAACCCTAATCTTCAGCCTCACCCTCTCCCTACCACAAACCCTAACCCTAACCCTCACCCTAAGCCTAAGCCTAAACTTAACCCTATCCCTAACACTCACCCTAACCCTCCAACTAACCCTATATCTAACCCTAAACCTCACCCTCAAGCTAAGTCTAATCCTAACCCTAACCCTCACCCGCACCCTCACCCTCACCTTAATTCTAACCTAACGCTAACAATAAAACTAACGTTATCCCTAACCATCACTCTAACACTATTACTCACCCCCACCCTCACCATCAGCCGAACCCTAAGCCTAAGGCTAACCCTCACCCTAAGCCTTACACTCATCTCACCCTAAACCTAATCCTAAACCTAAGCCTATCCCTAAACCTCAACTTAACCCTCACCCTCACCCTAACCCTAACACTAACCCTAACCCTAACCCTCCCCCTAACCCTCCCCCTAATACTAACTCTTATCCTAAACCTCACGCTCACACTAACCCTAACCCTAACCCTAAACCTCACCCTAAAACTCAACCTAACCCTAAACCTCACCCTCATGCTCAACCTCACCGTAACTCTAACCCTAATCCTAACAATAACATTAACCCTATCCCTACCCCTAACACTAATCATAACCCTCACCCTCAGCCTCACCCTCATCGCAAACTTAACCCTAACCATAACACTAACAATACCCCTAACGCTAACCCTAAACCTAACCATAATCCACACCCCACCCTCACCCTCAGCCTAAGCCTAAGCCTAAGCCTAAGCATAACCCTCAACTTAACCCTAACCATAACCATAACCCTAAACCTAACCCTAACCCTCACCCTAAACCTAATCGTAATCCTCAGCCTCACCCTCAACCTAACCCACAACCTCACCCTAACCCTAAGCCTAACCCTAAACCTAACTCTCACACTCACCCTCACCCTAAACCTAATCCTAAACCTAACCCTATCCCTAAACTTAACCCACAACTACCCTCATCCTAGCCCTCACCCTAACCCTAATCCTAACCCTAAAACTAATCCTAAGCCTCACCCTAACCCTAACCCTAACCTTCACCCTAACCCTAACCCTAAACCTCACCCTCATTCTCTGCCTAAGCCTAAACCTAGCCTAACCCTAACCCTAACGTTAAACCTCATGGTAAAGGTAACCCTAACACTAACCCTAACTGTAACCCTAAATCTCACCCTCATCCTAAACCTAACTCTAACCCTAACCCCAAACCTAAACCTCATCCTAACCTTAACCCTAACCCTCACCCTCACTGTAACTGTAACCCTAACCCTAACCCTAACCCTAACAATAACCCTAACCCTAACCCTAACCCTCAACCTAACCCTAACCTTAAGCGAACCCTAACTCTCACCCTAACCCTAACCCTCACACTAACCCTAAACATCACACTCACCCTCAGCCTAAACCTAAGCCTAACCCTAACCCTAACCCTCACAATCACGCTAACCCTTACCATAATCCTAATCCTAACCCTAAACCTAACCCTCACCCTCTACCTAACCCTCACCCTAACCCTAACTCTAACACTAACCCAAACCCTAACCATCAACCTCAGTCTCAACCTAACCCTAAACCTAACCCTAAACCTCACCCTCACCCTAACCCTAAACCTAACCCTAACCATAAACCTCACCCTAACCCTAAACCTAAACCTCACCCTAGCCCTCACCCTAACCCTAATACTAACACTAACCCTCATCCTAACCCTCACCCTAACACTAACCCTAACCCTCTCCCTTACCCTAACCCTAATCCTAACCCTAACCCTCAACCTAAACCTAACTCTCACCCTCACCCTAACCCTTACCCTAACCCTCACCCTAAACCTAAAATTAACCCGATCCCTAACACTCACCGTAACCCCAACCCTAAACGTCTCCCTAACCCTCTCACTTAGCCTAACCCTCATGTTTACCCTTACCGTCACCCCCACCCTAAACCTCACCCTTACCCTAACATTCAACCTAACACTCACCCTAACCCTAACTCTACTTCTAAACCTCACCCTCACCATAACCCTAACTCTAACACTATCCCTAACACTAATCCACACCCTAAAACTAACCCTAACACTCAAACTAACCCTAACACTCACCCTCACCCTCACCCTCAGCCTAAACCTAAGGCTAACCCTAACCCTCACACTCACCCTAACCCTAACCCTAATCCTAATCCTAACACTTACCCTAACCCTCACCCTCAGCCTCAGCCTCACCCTAACCCTAATTCTAACTCTAAACCTCAACTTCACCCTAACCCTAAAGCTATCCCTAACCATAACCTTAACCCTAACCCTAACCCTCCCACTAACTTTCACCCTCACCCTGACCCTAAGCTTAAACCTAACCCTAACTCTAACCCTCACACTCCCCCTCTCCTTAACCCTAATCCTAATCCTAACCCTAACCCTAAGAGACACCCTCACCCTAAACCTCACCTTAAACCTACCTCTAACACTAACACTAAGCTAAACCCTCACCCTAACACTCACCTTAAACCTATCTGTAACACTAAACCTCCAACTCACACTGACCCTAACCCTAACCCTAAACCTCACCCTAACCCTAACCCTAAAACTCACCTTCAACCTGGCCCTCACCCTAAACCTAATCCAAAACCAAACCTTCATCCTAACACTCACACTAACCCTAAACCTAACCCTCACCCGAACCCTAACCCTCCCGCTCAACCTAACCCTCAGCCTAAACCTAAGCCTAACCCAAAACCTAACCCTAACCCACACACTCACCCTCACCCTAACCCTAATCTTAACCATATCCCTAACACTTAACCTCACCCTAACCCTAAACCTAAAACTAACCCTAACCCTAACCCTCATCCTAAACCTAACCTGAACCCAAACTCTAACCTTAAACCTCACACTCACCCTAACCCTAACTCTAACCCTAACCCTAAACCTAAACCTCCCCTAACCTTAACACTCATCCTCACCCTCACCGTACCCCTAACCCTAAACCTAAAAATAACCCTAAAACTAACCGTAAACCTCACCCTAAACATAACCCTCACCCTAAAACTAACCCTCACGCTAACATTTACCCTCACCCTAACATTAACCCTAAATCTAACACTAACCCTCACAGTAACCCTAATTCTAACCCTAACCCTAAACCTCACCCTAACCCTAACCCTAGCCCTCAGCCTCACCCTAGCCCCCACAATAAACTTAATTCTAACCCTAACCCTCACCATAACCTAACCCTCATCCTCACCCTAAACCTCACACTAACCCTAACCCTAATCCTCAATCTATCCCTCACCCTCACCCTAACCCTCACCCTAACCCTTACCCTAACCATCACCCTAATCCTAACCCTCACACTTAGGGGAACACTCACCCACAGCCTAACCCTCACCTTTACTCCTACAGTCACACTCATCCTAACACTCACCCTAACCCTAACCCTCATCCAAACACTCACCTTAAACCTAACCCTATCCATCACCCTAACCCTAACACTCACCCTCACCCTCACCCTCAGCCTAAACCTAAGCCTAATCCTAACCCTAACCCTAACACTCACCCTCACTCAAGCCCTCAGGCTAAACCTAATCCTAACCCTACCCTCATCATAACCCTCACCCTAACCCTAATCCTAACCATCACCCAAAACATATTCCTCACCCCCACGATCACTGTCAGCCAAAACCTAAGCCTATAACTAACCCTAGACATAACCCTCACCCTCAGCCTCACCCTCACTGCAAACGTAACCCAAACCATAACACTAACAATAACCCTAATTTAAACCCTAACCCTAAACCTAATCCTCACCCCCACCCTCACACTCAGCCTAACCCTAAGCCTAACCCTCGGACGAACCCTAATCCTCACTGTAACCCTAAAACTATCCCTAACCCTAAACCTAACCCTAAACCTAAGCCTAGTCCTCAGCCTCATCCTCACCCTAATCCAAAACCTAACCCTAACCCTCAACCTAACCCTAACCCTAACCCTAACTCTCACACTCAACCTCCCCCTAACCATAATCCTAAACCTAACCCTATCCCTAACCCTAACCCTTACCCTAACCCTCACCCTAGCCCTCACCCTAACCCTAAATCTAAACCTTAACCTCAACTTAACCCTAACCCTAACCCTATCCCTAACCCTCACACACATGCTCATTCTAACCCTAAGCTTAAGCTTAAGCCTAACACTAACCCTAAACCTAACCCTTACCCTAATCCTAACCCTAACCCTCAACCTAACCCTAACACAAACCCTAACTCTAACCCTAAACCTCACCCTCACCCTAACCCTAACCCTAAACCTAATCCTAAACCTAAACCTCATCCTAACCCCAACCCTTACCCTCACCGTAACCCTGAACCTAACCCTAACCCTAACCCTAACCCTAACCTTCAACCTAACACTAACCCTAACCCTAACACTAACCCTCACACTAACCCTAACCATCACCCTAACCCTAAACCTCACCCTAACACTAACCCTAACCCTCACCCTCATCCTAGACTTCACCCTAACCCTAACTCTCATCCTCACCCTAAAACTCACACTAACCCTAACACTAATCCTCAATCCAACCCTCACCTTCACCCTAACCCTAACCCTAACCCTCACCCTAACCCAAACCCTCACCCTTACAATAACCCTCGCCCTCAGCATAACCCTCATTTTTGGCTTACCATCATCCCCACCCTAACACTCACCCTAATCATAACCCTCACCCAAACCCACCTCCCTAACCCTAACTCTACCCCTAAACCTCACCCTAACCCTAAGCCTAACTCTAACCCTAACCCAAACACTAAACCTCACCCTAACCCTAACCCTCAACCTAATACTATCCCTAACCATCACACTCACTGAAACACTAACCCTAATCCTAATCCTAACCCTAAACCTAACCCGCAGCCTCAGCTTAACCCTCACCCTAACCCTAAACCTAACACTCACCCTAACCCTAATCCTCACCCTCAGCCTCAGGCTAACCCTAACTCTGACCCTAAAACTCACCCTCACCCTAACAGTAACCCTAACCGTAAACCTCAACCTAACCCTAAGCCTAAAACTCACCCTCACCCTAGCCCTTACCCTAACCCTAATCCTAAACCTAACCCACATTCTAATCCTCCCACTAACCCTAACCCTAACCCTCACCCTAATCCTAAAACTCAACCTCACCCTCACCCTCAGCCTAAACCTAAGCCTAACACTAGACCTAAAGCTAACACACAAACTCAGCCTCAACCTAATCCTAATTCTATCCCAAACCCTAACCCTAACCCTAAACCTCCCCCTAACTATCACCCTAACCCTAAACCTAACCCTCACCCTAACCCTCACCCTAACCCTCACCCTCACCCTAACCCTAATCCTAAACCTAACTCTATTCCTATCCCTAGCACTCATCCTAAACCTCACCATAGCTCTCACCCTTACCCTATTGCTAACATTAAACCTCATCATAAACCTCACACTAACCCTAACCCTAAACCTCACCCTCACCCTCATCCTCAGCTTAACCTTAAGCCTAAGCCTAACCCTAAACCTAACCCTAACCCTAACCCTCACCGAAACCCTAACCCTAACCCTAACACTAACACTAACCCTAAACCTAAACCTAACCCTAAACGTAACCCTAAACTTAACCCCAAACCTCAGCCTCACTCTCACCCTAACCCAAACCCTAACCATAACCGTCAAACTAACTCTAAGCTTAACCCTAACCCTAACCCTAACCTTCATGTTAACCCTCACTCTAAACCTAACCTTAACACTAACCCGAACTCTAACCCCAAATCTCACCCACATCCTAAACCTAACTCTAAACATAACCTAAACCTAAACCTCATCCTAACCCTAACCCTAACCCTCACCCTCACTGTAACTGTAACCCTAACCCTAACCCTAACCCTAAAAATAACCCTAAACCTAATCCTAACCCGCACCCTAGCTCTAAACTTAACTGAACCCTAACTCTCACCCTAACACTAACCTTAACCCTCAACTTTACCCTAACCCTGACCCGTACCCTCACCCTCAGCCTAAACCTAAGCCTAAACCAAAACCTAACCTTAACACGCACAGTCACCCTAACCCTTACCCTAATCCTATTCCTAACTCTAAGCCTAACCCTCATCCTCAACCTAACCCTCACCCTAACACTAACTCTAACACTAACCCTAACCCTAACCCTCAACCTCAGTCTCAACCTAACCCTAAATCTAACCCTAATCCTTTCCCTCACCCTAACCCCAAACCTAACCCTAACCCTAAGCCTCACCCTAAACCTAATCCTAAACCTCACCCTCAGCTTAGCACTCACCCTAACCCTAATCCTAACCATAACCCTCATCCTAACCCTCACCGTAACCCTCACCCGCACCCTCACCCTCACCTTAACTCTAACACTAACCCTAACAATAAAACTAATCTTAACCCTAACCATCACCCTAACCCTATTCCTCACCCCCACCCTCACCCTAAGCCTATACCTAAGCCTAAGCCTAACCCTGACCCTAAGCCTTACACTCACACTCACCCTAAACCTAATCCTAAACCTAACCCTATCCCTAAACCTCAAACTAACCCTCACCCTCACCCTAACCCTAACCCTAACCCTAACCCTAAACCTCACCCAAACCCTCCCCCTAACCCTAACTCTAACCCTAAACCTCAACCTAAACCTAACCCTCACCCTCACGCTCAACCTCACCGTAACTCTAACCCTAAGCCTAAAAATAACACTAAACCTAACCCGAACCATCACCCTAACCCTAATCCTCACCCCACCTTCACCCTCGGCCTAACCCTAAGCGTAAGCCTAACACTCACCCTAACCCTCACACTCACCCTCAAACTGACCCTCATCCTAAAGGTAACCCAATCCCTCAACCTCAACATAACCTTCACCCTCACACTAACCCAAACACTAACCTAAACTCTAAACCTCACCCTAACCCTCCCACTAACAATAACTCTAACCCTAAACCTCACACTCACCCTAACCCTCACCCTCACCCTCAAACTCACCGTAACTTTAACCCTAACCCTAACAATAACACTAGCCCTAACCCTAACCCTAACGATAACCCTCAACTTCAGCCTCACCCGCACGGCAAACTTAAACCTAATTATAACTCTAACAATAAACCTAACCCTAAGCCTAACCCTAACCCTAACTCTAATCCTCACCCCAACCCTCAGCCTCAGCCTAACCCTAAGCCTAACCATAACCATAACCCTAAACCTCACCGTAACCCTAACCCTAACACTAACCCTAACCATAAACCTAAACCTAACGCTAAACCTAACCCCAATCCTCAGCCTCACCCTCACCCTAACCCAAAACCTAACCCTAATCCTCACCCTAACTCTAAGACTAAACCTACCACTAACCCTAACTCTCACCCTCACCCTCACCCTAACCCTAATCCTAAACCTAACTCTATTCCTATCCATAGCCATCACCCTAGCCCTCACCATAGCCCTCACCTTTACCCTAATCCTAACACTAAACTTCAACCTAAACCTCACCGTAACCCTAACCCTAAACCTCACCCTCACCCTCACCCTCAGCCTAACCCTAAGCCTAAGCCTAAGCCTAAACCTAACCCTAACCTTAACCCTCACCGTAACCCTAACCCTAACACTAACACTAACCCTAAACCTAAACTTAACCCTAAACCTAACACTAAACTTAACCCTAATCCTTAGCCTCACCCACACCCTAACCCAAACCATAACCCTAACCCTCCCCCTAACTCTAAGCCTAAACCTAACCCTAACCCTAACTCTCACACTCACCCTCACCCTAACCCTAATCCTAAACCTAACCCTATCCCTATCCCTAGCCCTCACCCTAACCTTCAAACTAGCCCTCACCCTTAGCCTAATCCTAATCCTAAAACTCATCAATGACCTCACCCTGAACCTAACCCTAACCCTCACCCTAACCCTAACCCTAAACCTCACCCTCATGCTCAGCCTAAGCCTAAGCCTAAGCCTAACCCTAACATTAACCCTCACCCTTAACCTAACCCTAACACTAACCCTAACTCTAACCCTAAATCTCACCCTCATCCTAAACCTAACTCTAAACATAACCTAAACCTAAACCTCATCCTAAGCCTAAACCTAACCCTCACCCTCACTGTAACTGTAACCCTAAACCTAACCCTAATCCTAACAATAACCCTAACCCTAACCCTAACCCTCACCCTAATTCTAAACTTAACTGAACCCTAATTCTCACCCTAAACCTAACCCTAACCCTCACCCTTACCCAAACCCTCACCCTTACCCTCACCCTCAGCCTAAACCAAGCCTAACCCTAACCCTAACACTAACCCTCACAGCCACCCTAACCTTTACCCTAATCCTAATCCTAACTCGAAGCCTATTCCTCACCCTCAACCTAACCCTCACCCTAACCCTAACTCTAACACTAAACCTAACCCTAACCCTAAACCTCACCCTCACCCTAACCCTAACCCCAAACTGCACACTAATACTAATCCTAAACCTCACCCTCAGCCTAGCCCTCACCCTAACCGTAATCCTAACGCTAACCCTCATCCTAACCCTTACCCTAACCCTCACCCGCAACCTCACCATCAACTTAACACTAACACTAACCCTAACAATAAAACTAACCTAAACCCTAAACATCACCCTAACCCTATTCCTCACCCCCACCCTCACCCTCAGCATAACCCTAAGCGTAAGCCTAACCCTCACCCTAAGCCTTACATTCACCCTAACACTAAATCTAACCCTAAACCTAACCCTATTGCTAAATCTCAACCTAACCCTCACCCTCACCCTAACCCTCACACTAACCCTAACCCGAAACCTCAACCTAACCCTCCCCCTAACACTAACTCTAAGCCTAAACCTCACCCTCACCTTAACACTAACCCTAACCCTAACCCTATAATTCACCCTAAAACTCAACCTATCCCTAACCCTCACCCTGACGCTCAAACTCATCGTAACTCTAACCCTAACACTAACAATAATACTAACCCTAACCCTACCCCTTACACTAATTATAACCCTCACCCTCAGCCTCACCCTCAACGCAAACTAAACCCTAACCATAACACTAACAATACCCCTAACCATAACCCTA
>NW_027204384.1:0-30322 GCF_024711535.1 Dipodomys merriami
CTGAGTAGCTAGGATTACAGGTGTGAGCCACCGGTGTCCCGCTTCTCACCTCTTCTGAGAAATCTGTCCTTAGCTCCCTTGTCCATTTAGTGATTAGTGTACTAGATTGGGGAGGGGTTAGTTTCTTGAGCTCCTTGTATATATTGGATATTAGGCATTTGCCTGATGTATTTCTTGTAAGGATCTTTTCCCAGTTGGTTGGCTGTATTTCTAGGTGATTCTGTCCTTAACTGTGCAGAAACTTTTTTATTTTCATGTAGTCCAGTCTCTCTCCTATCTGTTGGGCTCCTGGGATTCTATTCAGGAAGTTCCTGACTATTACTCAAAGTCTAATGTCTCTCCTACTCTTCTTGTAGTAGTTTCAGTTTTTGAGTCTGATGTTGAGGTCATTGATCCACTTTGAATTGATGTTAGTGCATGGTGAAAGGCAGGGATCCACTTTAGTTTTCTTCATATAGCTGCCCAGTTTTCCCAATACCAATTGTTGAAGAGGCGATGTATTTTCCACTGTATGTCTTTGGCTCATTTATTGAATATCAGATTACTTTATAGTGATTTTATTTCTGGGTCTTCTAATCTGTTCAATTGATCTTTGGATCTATTTTTGTGCCAGTACCAAGCTGGGTTTTTTTTTTTTTTGGCTTTGTAGTAGAGCTTGAAATCTGGTATTGTGATACCACTACATTGCTCCATCGCTCCCTAAATTGCTATGGCTATTCTAGGTCTTTTGTTGTTCCATATGAATTTTTGGATAATTTTCTCTATCTCAGTAAAGAACATCATTGGGATTTTGATGGGTATTGTTTTGAATTTAGCAGTATGGCCATTTTCACAATATTTATTCTACCTATCCATGAACATAGAATATCTTTCCATTTCCTTGTGTCCTCTTTGATTTCTTTGTTCAGAATTTTTTTGCTGGTCCTGAGGCTTGAACTCAGGAACTGGGTACTGTCCCTGAGCCTCTTTGTACTCAAGGTAGTTCTCTACCACTTGAGCCCCAATACTATTTCTGGCTTTTTTGATTGGTTTATCAGAGATAAGAGTCTCAACAGAGACTTTTCTGCCCAGGCTGGCTTTGAACCATGATACTTATAGCTTAGCCTCCTGAGTATCAAGGACTACAGGTGTGAGCCAACTGCACCTGGCTCTTTCTTAAGATTTTTATAGTTTCCATTGTAAAGATCTTATAAGTCTTTGATTGCTAGGTACTTGTTTTTGAGGCTATTACAAATGAAGTTGTTTTCATGATTTCCCTTTCTGATTGTACCTTGTTTTGGCATACAGAAAAGCTACTTATGTTTTGTGGGTTAATTTTGTTTACTGCTACTTTACCAAAGTGGTTGACCAGCTCTAGGAGCTTGGGGATGGAGTTTTTGGGTCCTTTAGGTATAAGATCATATCATCTGCAAATGGGATAGTTTGATTTCTTCTTTCCCTCTATGAATCTCTTTTATGTCCCTTTATGTCCCTGGATTGAGATCCCTTTTTAACAGAGAGGATATTTTTGGGAAGGGAAAGAAACCTTATTTGGGTCTTCAATGATCAGTGACCTTTCCAAGAGCAGCTGTATTTGATTATCTGTTGAGATGAAAATCTCATGGTGGGTATAACCTAGACAAAATGTGTGAGAAATTACATTTTAACCATCTGGGCAGAGTCTGATGTTACCTTTTTAGAGACTGCATACTACTTCACACTCTGAATGGACCATTATGTGTTCTGCTTCCTCATTTCACAATCTGTTCTGTGTGCATAAGTCCACCACAGAAAGAAGGTGGCTGGAAATCCATTACTATTTTCAGTTCTGTGTCATGGCTCCTCAAAGCGGAAATCCTGGGTTCAAGATACTTAATTTTAATGTTGTGATGAATGCCATTCTATCTCAGAGATAGAAGCAACTTGTAGGTGGGGCAACACTTTCTTCCCCCGTGGGTGTCAGTGTATTCCAGGTGCTGATGACACAGAGTTCCACTGGAATTCACATCTCTTTCACTAGTGGTGTGTGCCAGCCCATTTCCTGCCCAACTCCATGTTTACCCTCTGAAGTATAGCGGTTCCTGTGAATTCCCCAGAGCTCCTTGCAAGTTAGTTATTTACCTTGTGTCCCGCATCTGTATACAAAAGCTCTTCCCAGACACAAATCACCTGCCTTTAGGTCCTTCTTACATGGTGAAGTTCTACATTTTTACATAATTAAATAGGCATACATATTTAATTATTAAAATTATCTTAAAATAGTTATGCCAAGGGGTTATTCATGCAGACAAGTCAATCAACTTCACTCCTTTCATCATTCATATATGTATATCTTTAATTTTAGGGTGGGAGGAGTTCCAATATTGTTTAGAAAGTTTTTTTAATTCCCTAATGTCACCTGTGATCTTCTTGAAGTTTTTGGTTTTTACGTTTTTATTGGAAAGGCTTTCTGGGGTTGGAACTTGGGGTTTTGTGCTTGCCAGGCAGGTCCCCAGTGTTTTGTGCTTTAGTTGATTTTCAGCTAGGGTCTTATGCTTGTGTCTGAGACCAGACTTGGACTGTGATACTCTTATCTCTGCCATCCATATAGCTGGGATTGTAGGCATGTGCTGCTACACTAGGCCTGTGGTTTTTCACTTTACATGTATGTCTTCACCTATATGTAATGTTGATTTTATCCTACAAGTGGATGAGGTTCCTCTTTCAAAATTTTCTGATTGATACTGCACTGTCTCCCAACAGTTTATAAAAAATCCAGTATTTATTTTACAACTAAGTGACTAATCTTTTCATAATTTAGTATTTATACACAAAGGGCATCACATTCTGATTTCTCTCCTTATCAAGTGGCTCAAACACAAGAACTTGCACTTGCTCAGCTTGCTTGTTAGGCTGGTGCTCTACTAATGGAGCTATGTTTCCAGCCTGGGTTTTGGATGACTGTTTTGGAGATAGCTTCTTAAAGACTTTTCCACCTGGGCTGCCCTTGATCTCAGCTAGGATTATGGGCATGAGCCACTGGCTCCCAGTAAATGACTGTTTAAAATATGAATGCAATTTCAGAGTTGAAACAGATCAACAAAGAGCAGAACTGTGTCAAATTACCTGTTACACTTTGGGGATGTCATATTACATCCTGAATTTGCTTTATGGATTTTAGTAAACATGATAGCTTTCCTTATCTGCATTTTGTACCTCTCATAAATGCATTCATAAGTCATTTATAGCTTTTACATTCCTGTAAAAGGGATGCTGTGAGAATCAAGGAAAGGCATTGATTTTTTAAATCCTTTGGTTCAACTCATGCTAGCTTTGGGTGGTGGTGGCTCCAGGGCAAAGATGTCTGACTCTCCCTAGGGGATGGCATCTCTTGGGACCCTGGGAACTGGGCAGTCTGTCATGACAGAAAAGTGTGCAGCTAGGCCGTTTGGCTTGGGCAATAGAAAAGATCTTCATTAGGCGGAGGTTAGAAGCCTGAATTCAAGGCCAGCAGAGTTGGCTTTCGGTGAGGGCTTGGGGCAGATGTGTTGGTGCCAGACTGACATTGATTGTGAGCCACCACATGGTAGGTGGCATGCCAGGCCTCTACATGGCTGGGCAGACCATGGGTGTTTTTGTAGGGGCCCTGCTGGGAGGATGCTGGGAGAGCTTGGGAGGAAGTTTGGCCTGAGAATCAAGGGCAAAGGGGAGGCTTTGGGGCAGATTCAAGAGGTACAGATAGAGCGGGGGAAGGCATACAGAAGGGCAGGAGGTCAGCAGGGAAATGGGGGCAGCAACTGTCAGCACAGGCAACCAGCCATAGCAATCTCCACGACAGACTTGTATGGGGAAGGGAGAGGAGGGGAGTCGCCTGGACACTTGCAGGGAAGCCCAATTCCGACTCCACCTATTCCTAGCTGTGTCACCCTGGGGATTTTTAAAAAACTACTCTGAGCTCATCTCTTCAGTTGGCATGGTGAGAGGAGCAGGGCACAATGAGTTGATGGGTGTCACCTTGGCAAGAGGCCCAGAGAAGGTTCTTCGTGGGTTATAGCTCTCCCAGGGGATTCCTAGATTAAAGGTGATCGCACTGACTAAAGATGAACCCCATGGAAAGAAGGGGGTCTCTGGTAGCTCCCATGTGTCTGAGCCTTGGGAACTTATGAAGAATAGACGATGTGCATGGAGTGCTGGACCTACCTCTGGGCCCAAATCTGAAGACAATGGCAGCTTTTATATCTTGCTATCAAAATCATCCAAATGTCCTTGGCTGCATGTTATGAGGATGCTCAGGCGGCCTGTGGGACCCGTTGGAAAGGAGCTGGGGCCCTCACTCTACCCGGAGCCACAAGAGGACAGCTAGCACCTCTGTGATGTTGAGCGTATGTGCCAACTTGGAGTCCAGGAGATGCTGCCCATCAGGCATTCCATGTGTCCACAATGGACCACCCTTTTGACCTGGCCTTGTCCATATCCACTACTTGAGAGCAAAGTAAGTGGGCAGCGGTGGCTGCGAACAAATCCATTTCTGGGACCCACACTACTCCAAGACCATCCTTAATGCATCCATGAGGGAGGGGCCTCATAAGCTAATTACCATCCAGGAGGCTCCGCCTCTAAAAGGCAACATTCTCCCCCCTCTCCTCCCCACCTGTTCAAGCCATAGCAACCCTCCATCTTGGGATAGTCTGTTGCAGAGCCACAGCGAGCTGGAAAACACATGTCAAATGGTGAGAACAGCATGCTGGACTCCAGAGTGATTGTAGAAGGATCACAGGATCATGCAAAAGACATTATGAAAATCGATTCTAACACCAACATGGCTTATCTGTCACCATTGCTACTCAGCTGGCCCGCAGATCCCTGTGTCCCCAACCCCCCCCCCCAAGCTCCCACTCCCTGCCCCCTAGATGGGCTTGCCATTTTAGTGCTATGGGCCAGTGGGTGTCATCAGGACAAAGCTTTGGGCATCTCGCTGTTCCTGGTGGGGCCCTGGGGCTCCTTCCAGACTGGCAGGTGATGGCTCAGTGTGTGGAGGAAGGCACAGTTGCCTCTCTTCCCAGGGACTGTGTGGAAATTATGTTCTTATAATGAGGGTCCTGAAGAACCCCCTGCCCCCCAGGCTTAGATGGTGCTGCTGTACAGTGCTCAGCAGGCACATAGCAGCTGTTGATTATGACAGAACATGGCATGATGAGGGCCGGGGGTCCCCCCAGGAACAAACTCCCACTACACTGCCTGGCTGTCCCCATTAGTAGTGGCTTTTGAGGTGACAGGCTGGGTGAAATGTCGCCATTGGCATCCTGTCTCTGCCTGCCCATCTTGGGAGAGCCCTAGATGGTGAGGTACCTCATGACATTATTAATGCCGCTTTGCTAAAAATTTCACACACTCAGACAAATGCCTTATGGCATTTCCTGCTTTCCTGGGGCTCCACGGATGGAGAGAAAACGTCCCGAAATAGCAGCACGGTGCTGGTTGTCAAGGCAATGGGACCCTCCATCCAGCAGCGGGGACTACCAAACTGGGCTCCCGGAGGTGAGGGGCAGGGATGAAATAAATGACAAATGTGCCCAGGGCCCTCCAGAAGCCTCAGATCTTGGTTTTGTAAATCTAGGGTGGGCCTCCTCTCCACCCATGTGTCCCAGCAAACAGGGTGGCCGGGGTCAGCTGGTGAAACCAGACAGACAAAGGAGGAGTATGCTGCCAAGTGCAGCGGGCAGTGTGGAGTTGGATATGGCTGGGCTTCTCGTAATCTCTAATGGGCTCATGGGTGTATATTCATGGCTAGGTGTTAGGGAATCCTTTGGCAACGGAAACTCTGTTTTGGGGATCCTGCAATGGTTTAGGAGTGTGGTGGGGCTATCAGAGCAAGGATGGAGTTGGCTAGAAAATGGGGAGTTATGGTTAGGGAGGCTGGGGTGTTATGGGTTGGGAACATATGTGTTAGGTTGTGGGGTGATGGTGCTTGCTCCTTGCCAGACCCCCGGGAGGAAAAGTTCCCCTTGGACACAGAGCAGGGAAGTGGCTCCACCGAGCATTGGAGGAAGTGAGCTTTCCTGCTATTTTCACCCCTGGAGTAGCACTTACGTTGAGTTTTCAAAACCTCGAACACCCATCCACACATGGCCCAGGAATGGAGTAGGTTCTTCATTCTTGAAGGCTGGCCTCCAGTCTGGACACACTGTGTACTCTTTCTTATGCATTTGAGACCCATTGTGTGCTCCTGGTTGTGTTAAGAAAGGCTTGGTCACTAGGCCCAGTGTGTGCTTTTGTGTGTGAAGGGCAGGTTAGAACATCTACTGTGTGTTTTTGGTTGAAGTAGGCACACTGTGTGCTCTTGGGTATATTATTCAGGGATAAGCCAATAGACCTAGTGTGTGCTTGGGCATACTATGCCCTTGTGTGTCTTTGAATGTTTTATATTCACTGTGTGCTCTTGGGAAGTTCAGTTCATGTCGGCCAATAGACCTACTGTGTGCTCCTGGGTATGCTAGTCAAGGGTGGGTCAGTAGACCTACTGTGTGTTTTGGGGTGTATTAGGCAAGGTCAGATGGAACAAGTGAAGTTTTCACCACTAATAGGGCTTGCTTCCCAGGGGTCCACCTCGTCTTTCATTTTGGGGTAGACCAGCCTGCTCAAAACAAGAACCAAAATACTGTTCTCTATCATGCAGGGAAGCCTCATCCAACTGTGTCTGGCCAACACCGAACTCCTTCTCTCAAGGCCACGGGTCAACCAGAAGGAGAGATCTGTGGGAAATTTGAATTGTGAGGTGTTTGGTGTGAATCTAACAAGTGAATTGGCAAGCATGAAGACCGCCCCCCCCCCCAGCCTCAGCACAGAGATGCTGCAGGAAGAAATCTCAGCTGGGATTCATTTGCTCAGAAAGACAGAAGCCAGCCCAGGAGCCGGGATTGTGGATCAGTCAGTGAGTTGGCCTGAGGTGATGGCTCTGTTGGCCAGGGTCCTTCACCATCCTAGCGCAGCCTTGCTGACATTCTCCATTGGGTTCCTTGATGACATGATGCTGAGAGACCTGGGAAATGGCCAGTGTCACCCTGGGGACAGAGAGACACCCCCCACACTTTTGAGGCTTTTGGTTCTCAGTGAGGGATATTTTTCTGGGGACCGTATCCAATGAGTTCAAGGCCGGGACTCAACACCTCCCCTCTGCTGTTGACTCACAGTAACAAATATGAGAGCTGGGCATGACATTTAAGGCCCAGTAGGGGACAGGGCCCGAAAGGAAATCATAATGAAATTGGGAGAGAAATGAGGAGAGGTGGAAATGAGCACAGAACCATAGGACATGACTCCCCCAAGCAGGTTTATGACTCAGAGAACCCCAAGTCTGCATTCATCTTCTCTAAGCCTTGTTTCTGGCTTGGAATCATGCATTCTACATAATAGGACCAGAAATCTGAGTATAGGCATCCCGCTCACTGACACACCTGCAAACCTTCATTGGAAATGGGGCAGAAAATGAGATGTGGGATTATCAGGACAAGTGTGGCCTCGTCCCCCCACACCTGTGTTCACCTTGAGGCAATCAGGAGAGTGGAAATCCCTGCTGTCCAATGTGACCCAGCCCTCCTTCCTTCCTGACAGGACTTGGGTTTGAATTCATGGCCTCTCACTTTCTGGGAAAGTACTTCACCACTCTCTGAATGGTCCTGGTGTTTTTTCTTTTCTTTTTTCTTCTTTGGGGCTGCTGGACTTGGAACTCAGGATTTTGCTCTTGCTTGGCTGGCACACTACTACATGAGCCATGTCTCTGGCCCCACTTTTTGCTGGTTATCCTGGAGATGCGGTTTTTCAGACTTTTCTGGTGAGGCAGATTTTTAACTGCAATCCTCTGACCTCAGCCTCCTGAGCAGTTGGGATGGCAGGAGTGTAATCTGAGCCAGGGCCTGACACTGAGTTTATACAGCTTTCCAGTCCTGTAGCCATGAGACGCAGAGACAGGGACAAGGTGCACTTCCACGTTGCTTTCCTGACGACCTTCACCCTCCATGCAAGAAGGACGATGGCATGGTGGGGTGCAAGCACCCTCCAAGTCCGTGTCCATGCTTGGCCTGGCCTGGCCTGTCCTGGCCACTGCTTCCACAAGGCTGGCTTCTAGGTTGGGAGGCCCAAGTGAATGGAGCTCCAAGATTTTTTGCTTTTATGTCTAAGAGGCTGTGACCCCCAGATCTTCCACAGCAGTGAGCAATGTTGCTTCTGGGATGCTGGGATGGGACACCCCCAATTCCTTCAGACAGACAGAAACCCTGTCTGCAGAATTCCTCATCTCCCAGGAAACAGAATGAGGATGTAATTCTGGCCTCTTCACTTCCCATCGCTTTGAGGTAGGGGTGAATGACTGGGAGACTTGGTTGGCTTTCCACAGCCTTGTCTGGTGCTTGGGGAGGAGATGGAGCTGAACCCTGTGGGTACAGCCGCCCTACCTGACTGATGGACTTACAGCCACTTCCATGGCCACAACCACAGCCACAGCCAACTTTTACTCTCAAGGATCCACTGAGGCATGGATGGCCTCAGAGGCTCTACATGCTGACTGGAGCTGAGGACCAAGTGGGGTTACAGAATGATCTGGGCTCACCCTCCCTCTCACGTTGTCTGCCCACCTGCCCTCGTCCCAGCCCCTCAGACAGGACATATTTCAGCTCTGCAGCTTTCATCTGGAAGACTGTCAGGTCATTGTTCAGAGGAGTCACACCGTGGAAATCCTCCCTGCGTAAGCAGTGAGGTTGTGGAAGTGCATTTGTAGTGCAGTGTGTGCCTTCAGGGATGGTCACATTTTAGATCTAACTTCCACATCTGTCCTCTGAGCTTGAATCACTCCACAGGCTACTTGTTTCCCTGAGAAAGACATAATATAATTCTTAATTTAATTCTATTGTATATATTTAATATATTTAATTCGTATATATTCATATATATGTACATATACTTCACATACACACACACACACATACACACACACACACACACACACACACACACACACACACATATGTGAGTAAGCATACAAACCTTGGAACAGTATATGTGCTTACTTTTATGTTCTAGTCCAACATGAAATTTAAATATGGATGGGTAACTTTCTTTTTCTCTTTTAAGTCTGAGACTGATACTAGAACCTGGCACTTTCCTCATTGACTGGCATTCTACCGATGGAGCCACAACTTCAACCCCTGATTGGTAAGTTTGACAACTTAATATGCTTAAAAACTTTTAGTTTGGAAAATCACCACCATAGACTAAACAAAAAAATAGCTTAGCAAGATCTGGGCTGTCATCCGTTTTGTAGCATCCATCATAGAAAGCAAGTGTGATCATAATATATCAAGAGCATTTACAAATCAATAAGATGAAGGCTGATTACCTTTGTCAAAATAGTGGGTAAAAGACACAAATGGTAATTTGCAGTTTCCAAGATGTGGGAAAATATGTTTCCAACTAAGGAAATAAAAATGAAAACAAGATGCATTTACTATAAATTTGGTGTTCCCAAAGAGGCAGGGCCAACACTTCAAGCAAAGGCCAGCCTAAAGTGTATGGGGAAACTTGAGTTCACTGATGTTAGCTGGAACAAATGTTGTGGAGCATGAACAATGTCAAATCTCTGGACCCACATTAATCTCTAAATAAATTTTATTTTCTTGAGCCTTCCCCTCCTGTCTCCTTTAGGAAAAAATACTCAAACAGGAGATTTACAGCGAAGTAAATGGATGGCTTTTTTTGCCTCCACATAGATTTTATTGTGCATCTGCAGTGGGGGTCGGGTCTGTATTAAAAGGAAAGATTTGTTTCTACCACTTCCTATATATGCAGTAATTGCAATTCTTTTTGACCAATTTGTAGAAAAATTGAAGTCAACGGCTAGGAATTTTCCCCCTTTTTATTTTTCTTTCCATTCCAAAATTACACCAGAACTTATTCTTGAGGTGAGGTGTAGGTGTGTGTGTGTGTGTGTGTGTGTGTGTGTGTGTGTGTGTGTGTGTGTGTGTGTGTGTGTGTGTGTGTGTGTGTGTGTGTGTGTGTGCCAGCACTGGGGTTTGAACTCAGTGCCTCACACTTGCTAGACGTGGTGTTCTTCCACTTAAGCCAGTGGCCTCCAGCTCCTTTGTGCACTGGTTATTTTCTGGGTAGGGTCTCACTCTATGCCTGGCTTGGCCTGGCCTGGGTTGTCCTCCTGCACGTATTGCCTGTGTTGCTAGGGATGCCTAGTGTGTACCACCATGCCTAGCCATTGTGCTTCGTCTTTGGCTGGGATTACACATATTTGCACCACCACAGTCATCCACTGGTCAAGATGGGGGACTCAGACTCTTCTGTCCTGGTTTGTCTTGAAATTTGATCCTCTTGTTCCCACTTCCCAAGTAGCTGGAATAACAGGTGAGTCAGTCACCATGGTCAGCCCTGCATATGCTTTTAAAAGATATTCAATTTCATAAAAAAAAACAACACACAAGACATTTATCCTCTGGCCTGTTTAAAAACT
Organism: Dipodomys merriami; assembly: GCF_024711535.1. Lineage (NCBI taxonomy): Eukaryota > Metazoa > Chordata > Mammalia > Rodentia > Heteromyidae > Dipodomys > Dipodomys merriami. The sequence goes on from NW_027204384.1 coordinate 10,469, forward strand.
GACACCATGCCCTGTTTTCTCCTGATGCTGGTTTGTAGCCTCATCCTGAAACCGGCCAAGATCTTGGTTGCTCAGGCCAACCTTGGCCATGAACCACATTAGCATCTGGTCCTGTAAAGATGGCAAACTTCTTGTGTTTTAAAACACAACAGAGAACAGAGAAGAGCGCTCCCTGTCCCTGTGTTCCCACCTGCCACAGGCAGGAACATTTGCTCCTCGAGAGTCTTTTGTGGCTCAGTTCCCAGGGACACATTCAGGCAGGCAGGCAAGCTTCAGAGCCTGAAAAGTATACATCCTTGTTCAGGAGAAGTGCCGGAGGTTAGGAAGCGCCCCCACTTAAAGAAGGGAACAGAAGATAGAAGGCAGAGGACTGACTGGGTTTGCCATCGTTCTCTCCCTGTCAGCAGAGACACAGGATGCACTTCAGTCGGATTGGCTGCAGAGGCAAACGCTCTATTTCTCACTCAGCTTTCCTCAGACATTTTAAACTTTTTGGTTGGAAATAAGAAAATTGAACTCAGAGCCTAGGTCCTGTCTCTGCCCGAGGCAAGTGCTCTACCACTTGAGCCACAGCTAATTGGAGATAAGTGCCTGGGCTGGCTTTGAACCACGGTCCTCAGATCTTAGCCTCCTGAGTAGCTGGGATGCCAGGTGTGAGGTACAAGCACCCAGCAGCCATCTTCACTGCATTGCTCTGTTCTTTAGGCACAGATTATACAGGACGATGTAGTGAAGAGCTCACAGTACAAATCGCACTTCTTCCTTGTTATCTTCTTAAAGCTCTTACAAACACGCAGGTTCTGGGCTAGGTGTGGTGACATATAGCTGTAGTCTCAGCTACTCAGAAGGTAGAGACAGGAGGATCTTCAGTGTGAGGCCAGCAGGGGTAAATGGCACACTGGCAGTTATGAGTTATTTGTTTTATTGGTATAGCTATGTTGAATTCCTTCCTTCCTCCCTCCTTCCCTCCTTCCCTCCCTCCCTCCCTTCCTCCCTCCCTCCCTCCCTCCCTCCCTCCCTCCCTCCCTCCCTCCCTCCCTCCCTTCCTTCCTTCCTTCCTTCCTTCCTTCCTTCCTCTCTACTCTCTACTCTTTCTCTCTACTCAGTTATGGGCCTTGACTGTCCCTTAGCTCTTCAGCTCAAGATGAGTACTCTAACACTTGTGCCATAGCACCACGTCCAGTTTTCTGGAGATTCACTTGAGATAAGAGTCTCAAGGACTTTCTTGCCCTGGCTGGATTTGAACCTCGATCCTCAGATGTGAGCCTTCTGAGTGGCTAGGATTACAGGTGTGAAATACCACCACCCAGATTCTTGAGTTTATTTCTCATTTCCCCTAAGCAATTGATTAAAACACATTTTCCTTCAGGAAGTTAGGATCCCTCTCTTGAAGTTCCTATCTCTCTTACACTGAAAAACCACCATGTTGATCTGGTCAGAGTCTGATGTTGCTCTTTACAGACACACGGTGGCGCTGTTGACCTTACGTCCACCTCTCAGGCTGGGCAGGCCCAAAGTCCCAGGGATACCATGGGAAGCATCTGAGGACCAGCCAGAGCTCTGTCCCCATGAATGGTGTCATAGCCCTTGTGGTTCAGCCATTTCCACAAGTGGCACAGTTGGAGCACAGCTGTCTTGGAGCAAGCCTTTCAGGTCCACATCTATCCCCACTCTCAGAGAAGGCCCTGGGCCTCTTCTATCCCCCTAGCTCTCCTGACCTCTGGGTCAAGGTGGGGGGGGATCAGCCCCTGGAGGACCTTGGTGACCACCTGGGTCTCTCTAGCACGTGGTTCTGAGCATGGGACACTTGCTGGCCTGGCTTGTGTTCTTCTGGCAATGAACGGGGCTCTGTTCTTCCTTGCATTTCCAGCAAGCAGTAGAAGGACTGTTGGGAGCCTGGAAGGCCTCCACAATGCCTGGGGATAGGAGCATGCCTGGGGCCTGGCAAAGCCCAGCCTGCAGGCCCATCTTGGCTTTGACGCTCTGAGTCCGTCAATTTAACTCTCCACACTGCTGCCATTGATTTTTATGTCTCTACACTAATTAGACATGTTATCACTAATCTTTCGTAATCACCACAAGGAGCTTGTGGAAAGTCTCTGAGATTTCAATCTACATTAAAAATAAGAAACATTATCACCTCTGGGAAAATGAAGAAAAAAGCACATGTAATTTTAATGTTTAAATCAATAAAGCTATCCGGCTTCTCTTTTGTGCTGGTATCAGAGGAATTTATAAATATCCCATTCAAAGTTCTTCCTGTCCCTCTGATTCCCCAGGGCTGAGGGCTGACTTTTGGTGTCAGATGGAAGCTAAGCAGATGAATGTCAAGAGCACTCTTGTGCGGGGGCTGGGATGGACTTGGGGGTGGACAGGGGCGGGGAGGTGTTCTCACTCCTTTATTTTGATTTCTGTTGATTCTTATTCAAAAAGCCTTTGAAAGGCGAGAAAGGAGGAGAGAAAAATCCTTTCTTTTTTAATTAATCTGTCTTTCCAATTGTTAGATCACCAAGTTTGATTGCCAAACAACTGGCCTGCCCCAGGCAGATTAGATCATGTAGGTGCAGACAGGGAGGGAGAGGTAACCAGCATGCTAACAAGGACCCTGCCTTTGGGAATGTGGAGAAAAGAGATGATGTTCAAATGCAGAGAAGCAGAAGCAACTCCAGCACATTCTCTCTCGAACAATGGGAATGAGAATGTATAGATACGGAAGAGAGAGGAGCTTGTTTTTAATGTGCTGTAGATATGACAGGCTGTAATTTGGAACATCTCTGATCAGAAACAGAGGTGACATGTAGCCAGGTACAGGGTGGGGGGGGAGGCAGAGAAGGCAAACACATTCTCTCTGCCCCAGCCAGGCTGGCACAGGCCGTGGAGACAGCTGGTGCCCACTGGGTGCTGTTGTGTGCCACAACTGCAGAGGCAGGCTGTGTTCGCACAACTCCAGTGTGTGTGGGGGAACTGTAGTCAGCTCGAAGTGAGACAGCCGGGGAAGAATACGCTGATCCACTCTCCCTGCTTGCCAGGGAGCTCCCAGCTCATATCTGGTGAGACCTCAGCTGCTGACTTGGTGGCAGGAGGGTGAGGTTTGTAGTGTGCTCCTAGTTTGTCTGGAGATGAGAGGCAGCTGTTGTGAGGATGGGTCCTTCCTGAGGCTCCCAGGAAGGAATTCCTGGCTTTCTAAAGAGAGAACAGACCTGGGCTGGCATAGTTGCTCTGCTTTGCTATGTGCAGTGAGGAAAATGATGGAGAAAAACACATTCAAGAGGTTATTATAGAGACAGTGAGTCAGCTGCAGGGAACGCGGACCTGGCTGAGATTTTTCAGGTCGGGATCAGGTGAGCCGTCCCTCACTGAGTGTAAACTGATAGGAAGCTTGATAGACAGGTAGAACTTACGCCCCTGGTGTGCAACTGCGCATGCCCAAGTTTGCTGTGACTGCTCATGTGCAGTTAGTAGAGCTAGACTGGCCTCCTGCCAAGGCTTCCGGACACCAAGAGGCCTAGGGGTGACTGTAGGTCACTGTCCTGTGTTTGCACTGGGGCCTAGGGGTCACTGCAGTTCACCATCCTATCCCACACTGGTGAGGGGCTCTGCTTCTTCGGGGAACCCTGGCCAAGGGGACTAGGGACCAGGCCGTGTAGCCTCAGGAATCCCGGCTCCCTTTTGATGGGCCCTTTGCTGGCCATGTACACTTTTCACTGGTACTGGGCTGTGTCCTCTGGAGAGGTCTCTCCCTTGTCCTAGCCTCTCCCCTGCCATGGAAGACCGGCCTTTGTCCCCACCCTCCAGAGTCTCTGTCAAGAGTCAGTGAGGTTGCAGACACCAACCCTAGCACTGGGGTGGACAGAGCAGGTGTATCCCCTGTTGTGACCAGGAATGGTGACCTGCCCAGGAGCTCAGCACCGGTACTCCTGTACCTCACCACTGCCTCATGCACTCCTCCCAAATCCAGGGGGATTTCTTCTCAGAAAGGGGGATTTTCTGGATTCAAGGTTTCTAGACACCTTTGTCATCTAAATGCGGATTTATGGACAGAAAAGGCAAAAGAGGTGATAAAACCAAATTTTCTATCTCTCCCTTTCACTCCTTCCTTTCTTCTTTGGCCTGGGATTTGAACTCAGGTCTTTGAGCTCGCTAGGCTGGCACTCTACTACTTGTGCCACATGCCCAGTGCTTTCTGCTTTCATGACTTTTTCTATAGGGTGAAGTTTCCATATTGTCAATGATTGTGTGGCCAACAAGACCAGTTCATTCACCCATTCACACGCCAACAGTGGTCTTCAGGAGGAAAGGAAATGCTAAAAAAAAAAATAATAATACACAAAGTTTTTTGCCTTTTGTTTTAGCCGAATATCTGAGCAGATTATCGTGGCTTTGGGTTTTCACCAATTGTGATCAAATTTTGGACAAAAAGCAGCTAAGCAGGGGGTGGCTATAATTGGACGCTGGTGGCAAGCTCTACTGTCTCATTTCTGGGCCTGTGATGAGGGCTACGTTGGGGCCAAGCTGAGCTGCGCACCGCCTGGCGGCCAAGAAGTAGAGGCAGACAAGTTGTTTCTGGGAAAAAGACCCACGCTGGGAGGATACTCCACAGTGACTGCGGCCTCCTCCAACAGGGCTTCAGTTCCAGTGTCCACTCACGAGTGTTACCCAGGGATAAATATGAGAGCTTATGACTAAGTCAGCTCTCAAAACCCTATCGTCCAGAACCAGGCCTTTGTCCCATGAGCCTCTGGGGGCGTCTTTGGTTCAGACCCTGATAATAGCATTGGAACAGCAAATCTAAATCCCAGCAGCGGTCCTGGGAGAGGGCTGTGTGGTTATGTCTGAAAGTCAGGAGCCTCCTTGGCAGAATGAGTATCAGTCCTGGGCGACTGAGCAGAGGTTTGAACCCAGTGCTGCCCAACACCAGCACAGTGTTTCTCCTGGCAGATCTCCCCAAACTACTGTCAGAGTGGATGTTTCTAGAATCTTCGATGAGGCAGCATGTGGCCCTGAGCTTTGCATGGAGCCCTCTTGGGAAATACTGCCTCCAAGCCCAGAGGGAAGGGTTATCGTCAAATGAGCTGTCCATACCAAGAGGAAATTAGAGAGAGATGTAGAGCAATTTTGCAGTGCTCTTGCTCTGCTGACAGCTGTGTATGCAGCTGGCAACGCATAAGGAGGATTTATTAGAAGACGTCATATTTGGTTAAGTACTTTGTATTAAGATGAGTGTTTCCCTCATACAATGGGTTTCCAACCATTTCCAGGTATTTTTTTTAACTCCTTGCATTTCACCGAGGCTGAATTAATTACAACAATTACCAGTCAGAAAACCCATACTGCCCAATTATCATGTAATTCATTTTCGCAGATCACTGTGAGTTTGGATAAAAAGTGGAAGACTTTTAGAAACTGCTGTACTTTCCTCTACAAACCTTACTGTTGTGCTCCATAGTTCTAGGGTGGCTTGAAGATGAGCTAAAGGCATGGCCTTTGTTAGAGGCGTGGCTTCAGTGGATAATATGGCATTAGTAGAAGTGTGGCTTCAGCAGAAGGTGTGGCTTCAACAGGAGGTGTGGCCTCAGCTGTAGGTATAGCCTCAGCAGGAGGTATGGATTCAGCTGGGGGTGTGGCTTCAGCAGGGGGTGTGGTCTCAGCTGTAGGTATGGCTTCGGCAGGAGGTGTGGCTTCAGCTAGGGGTGTGGCTTCAGCAGGAGGTGTGGCTTCAGCTGGGGTGTGGCTTCAGCAAGGTGTAGGGCCTCAGCAGTGGTATAACTTCAGCAGGTGTGGCTTTAGCGGGAGGCACTCCTTGTGGCATCCAGCCAGGTTCGAATCCAGTTGTTGCAGCCTTAGGCAGATATGGAATCTTTCTGTACCTGTCTTTGCTCATGTGTAAATAGGTGAGTGCATGTGTCTTTGTTTTATGGGGCCAAGGATAAGCCAGTGTAGCTGGTGCCCCAGAATGGCCAGTGAGCAGTGAGCACCTGTTGTTACTGGATGTAACCTTCCTGCAGGCTCACACAGCTAGCTAGCTAGCTCAGACATTCCAACACCTCATGGAAGGACACTCCAGGCTGCCTTAAAGGTCCTGGATGCAGGGAACTGTACTTGGCCCAGTCGTCCCACTGTCCTTTCCAGCCAGAGGGAGTGTTGCAGTTTCTGGCTATGCATGTGGGGGACCCAGTCATTTTGCTGTAGGCTGACACAAATGAGAGCCACCAAGTGGTGTCTCCATTGGAGTTCTTAATCTCCCTCTTTCTACCTGTCTCAGTGTGGTCAGACATAAAACTCATTGGCCTGGGGCCAGCAGCACGGCTCACCCAAAATGGAATTAAACCACATGTTTCCTTTCTTATCTTCCCTCCTCCTCCCTGGGCCACCAGCCGATGGAGAAAGCTTTCATTGCTCTCATTGTTTCCCTGCCCTCTCCCTTTCCTCCTCCTGCTCCTCCTCCTTGTCTTTCTCTGCTCCCAGGCCATAAGGTGAGCAGCTTCCCCCTGCACAGGTTCTCATGTGCTGCCATAATGCTATGCCTCAGTGCAGGCCCAGAGTTGTCGAACTGGTAAACCTTGGATCAAAACCATGAGCTAAGATGAAATTCTGTACCTTTTAAATAACTTCTGTCTCCTGTATTTGTCTCCACAGCAGCAGCAGCAGCAACAACAAATCCATTGGTGCCAAAAGGAGAAGTATCCAAGAAAGAAAAGTGACAACGGAAGTGCTGTTATTTAAAATCATTTCTGTTATATCACTCTGAGGCTCACGGTGCTGACTGAAGTCTGTCTCAAGTTCCTCTACTGGTTACAGCCATACTTCTGAATGAATGTCAGGCCCCTTTGGTATCTGCTTGAGACTGGCTTCAAGACCTGTCCTCCATGCAGAGCACTGGTACCTACCCAGGGTCGGGGTCACTACATGGAGTCCCGCTCCCCTCACAGTTCATCTGTCAGGCTTCTTTTTAACTCTTGAATTATGCTTTGGAAAAGCAGCCAATTGAGCAGAAAACATAAATTGTAACCTATTCTTCCTTGTACTAAAGTTTTAATATACTTTTTTTGTCTTTAGCTCAAAAGAAATCGGTTCTACATCCCTTTTAGACTATACTGACTCAGTTCCATACAATCTCCACGAAAGCCAAATTGCTTAATTAGACAATAATATCAGAGACATTGACAATTATATCTGATTACTGACTTCTCAGATGGTTGGCATTACCATTTATATTCTTTGCAGGTGTGTTTTTTAAGACTGAAAATAATTTATTGAGAGATGGTTCTTGGAAGTTATTTTTAATAGCCTAATGGTTTTTTAATTTTCCAATCATTTATATTCATCATCTAGAACCGAAAATGGAGTCAGATTGATTCTCATCATGTGGCAACTCCTTTTTCCTCAGTTACAGACTGGTGGGACATGGAGATGAAGCCGAGAGAAGAATTATTTCACCATTACCTATGATGTTAGAAGGGACAGGCCACAGAGGAGATGAACTCTGAGTGGGGAGCCATAAAAGTAACCCACCGAAGAAGGTATGTTCTATGGTTGTACATTTTATTTGGTTGTCATAGAAGTCTCTCAATACTTCCAGAATATTGTTGCTGTTACCTTGCATTAGCGGAGTGGGAAATGAGGGTCAGAGGAGAAGCAAGATAGACAGGGGCCTGGTTCAGGCCACGGATCTCAATACTTTGAAATAATGTCCCCTTTCCCCTTTTCAATTACCACCAAGTAATTGGACCACCTTTTCAATTACCACCAAGTAATTGGACCAAATGGTCAGCTGAGCACCCACCAGATGTGTGACACACATGCCAAATAGTTCACATGCACTTTGCCCTTGAATTTCACAGCCACAATGTGTGCTTTTGTTATCTCTAGTCTACAGATGAGGAACCTCTCTCATTGAGAGGGAAGGTCCAAGTCAAGGTCAAGTGACTGGCAGAAAACACAGAGCTGACTCGTGACAGAGCCACACTTCTATCCTAGGGGTTCTCTGTGCTTTCTCCTTACCCAAAGCTGAATATCAATCAGTATCACAAATTGATATTGCAAAAAAATAAACAGCTGGATGGAGGACGATGTTTTCTGCAAGTAGTTACTGTGGTGAAGGGGAAAGAGCACTGTTGGGACCAAGGGTTTAACACATGGCTTGGTGGAGGTGGATTAGGATTGGTAAGTTTGCAGCAGGAAATCACATTTCTCTGTCATTAGTGTCTCCCTGGAGAGGAAATATGGTCTCTTTATATTGAATATCAAGAAGAGCTCCTGCTTTAAAAGCCATCAGAGCAGCTGGTCAGGATTTGGGAGAACCTCTTGGTTCTTACAAGCTCAATTAGACAAACACAATGATTGTCAACAACCATAATAAGGCCTCAGACTGTTTTTATGCAAATGTAACATTCCAGTAAGGGAGTCCTGGATCCTGTGTTCAGCTATCCACAGTGGCACACTGTGTTCCATTTAGGGTGCCCCACTGTAGGAGGGTCCCAGGTGGGGTGGAGGATTTTGTGGTACTTGAACAATGATGCCCTCTGGTATGGTTTGTACTTGAAATATCCCCAAAAGCTCCTGAGTTGAAGGCTTGCTCCCCAGCTGGTGGCCATAGTGAGAGGTGACTGGATCCTGAGGGCTCTGCCTCTACCAATGGGCTCATCCACTGATGACCTCATAGCTGAGTGGGCTGTCAGGAAGCGGGGCCTTGAGAGGTGATTGGATCTCCTCAGGAAGTATCTGGCTCCACCAATGGGCATCAATTGATGATATCATAGCTGAATGGGCTGTCAGGAGGCGGGACCTTGAGTGGTGATTGGATCATGGGGTTCTCGCTCTAGCAACGGGCTCATCCACTGATGACCTCATAGCTGAGTGATCTATCAGGAGGTGGGGCCTTGAGAGGGGATTGGATTCCAACGTTGCTACCTTCATCTATGGATTAATGCCTCCACAGGGTGGGAGATGTGACCTTGAATGGAGTAACTTTTCCCAGCCCATTCCCCTCTCCTTTCTCCACCTTGTGTTTCTGCTGCCACATGTGCTGCCTACCTCAGCTCAAAGCTATAGCTCCAGCCAACCACAGATGGAGACAAGCCCAAAGAAACCTTTCTTCCTTCGAGTTCAATTCCTTAGATCTTGTCACAGCATTGGAAAGCAGACCGACACTGTCTGTGAGAGCAAGCTCAAGGATCTGAGGCTGTACGGGGAGGGGCGAGGTGGAGGAGAGGAGGGGGCTCAGAGCAGGCCCGAGAGGGGGGCACTCTGGAGCTAGCAGAAGCGTCACATTGGACTTGCTATGATCTCTAGGCTGTGACGGTTGGGGACAGGATGGAGATGGTGTGCTCTACAGTGTGCTCTACAGATCTGCCAATGTGTGTAGTGTGTCACAAGTTTTCTGAGAAAGAGAGCACCCAGGGCTACATGGCTGGATGAGGGGATATGGCATAATTGTGGCTCTCCTCACACTTAGAGGCTTGGGGGACATTCACAAAAATTCTGGTCACTGGCTGAAACCTCAAGACATGGGAAGATTGGCTCAGATCTCCATTTGTCTTCTATCTTATAGCTTGTTAAGGTTCCTCCTCCTCCTCCTCCTCCTGCTCCTCCTCCTCCTCCTCCTCCTCCTCCTTCTCCTGCTCCTCCTCCTCCTCCTTCTCCTGCTCCTCCTCCTCCTCCTCCTCCTCCTCCTGCTCCTCCTGTTCCTCCTGTTCCTCCTCCTCCTCCTCTTCCTCCACCTCGTACTCCTCCTTCTCCTCTTCTCCTCTCCCCTCTTCACATCTCTTTTCTTCCTCCTGCTTTCTCCTCCTTCTTCTCTTCTTCCCTTTCTTTCTTCAACTACCCTTCCTCTTTCTTCCTAGTTCTCCTCCCTTTCTTCCTCCTTTTCTTTTCCTTACCTTCCTCATCCCAGGCCTTGTTCTTTCACTACTTGGCTTATGTGATTACTTCCAACTGAATCTTTTGAGAGCAAGTTTGTCCTGGACTCCCAGCTGACTAGCTCAGATCTTGGAGGTTCAGGTAGGCACTGCCTTTATGGATGATCTGAGCACCACCTTCTGGGGACAAGAGGCATGGGGCCAGAGTCACCGTGGCGCACCTGGGCCTGGGTAGAGAAGCCCACTGGGCTGTTGGCATATTCACCAGCTGAGGGCTGGTTTATGCTGGGTGCTTGTTGCTCACTGTGGACTAACTTCCACTCCCAGCACCCCTTTGGAAATAGAAGCTTGGTATGCATGCTTGTCGTTGAGGCTCTCAGGACTGGACAAGAGGGAATTTACAAGAAAGCAGACATGTGATTGCTTCGGGAGTTTTAGTGTGGAGGACCTTGCAGCCTCATGACCCAGGCCCAGGGCTGCTGGTCGTTTCTGTAGTGGGAACTCTTGGCGATGACAGAGTTGTGGTTATGAACTGGAACACAAGAACTCATTAGACACACCTTGCACCTTGCCATGGGGGTCATTTGGGGAATCACAGAGTGGCATTGGACGGTAACAAGGGAGACCACCTGTCCAGTTGCTCCTGAGCACCCCCCCCCATGAGATGAGGCATGGGTTGGTGGTCACATGTTTGACATGGTCTTACACGATGTGATGGGACACTTGGTTAGCACAGACCTGCCCTTTTCCTTCTCTCTCGATGCGGAGTCCCTGGCTACCCCCAGGGCCTCAGGCTCAGGTTCCCCTGGCAAGTGAGAGTGGAGGGCATCCTCTTGTCCCAGTGGAACTGCTCCCACACAGGCCATGTGGGAGAGAGCTGTGCTGGGCTCTGTGGTTCCTGCCCATCTGGTGTTCCTGCAAGGGACCTGTGGCTGCTTAGTAATATCATTGCTGTAAATCTACAACTCGACTTGTCTGCTAGTTTATATTTAAAGTGTTTTTACTGAGTGCTGGTGGCTTACACCTGTAAACCAAGTGACTCAGAAGGCTGAGATCTGAAGATCGCAGTGTGAAGCCAGCCTGGGCAGGAAATTTCTTTTCTTTTCTTTTTGCCAGTCTTGGGGCTTGAACTCATGGACTGGACACTATCCCTTAGCTTCTTTTGCTTAAGGCTAGCTTTATATCACTTGAGCCACAGCACCACTTTTGGCTTTTTCTGTTTATGTGGTACTGAAGAATCAAACCCAGGACTTCATGCATGCTAGGAAAGCACTCTATCATTAAGCCACATTCCCAGTCCCAAAGCTTTGCTCTTTTTCTTCTACTTTTCTCCTGATGCTTTAGGAAAAGATGGAAGAGACAGAAGAATAAAAGATGGGGAAGAATGTGACCTTAGGGTCAAGAGATCAGAACTTTACTCAAAAATCTAGAAAGAGCCAGGGGCAAGAAGCTCATAACTATAGTTCTAGGTACTCAGGAGGCTGAGATCTGGAAGATTACGGCTCAAAGCCAGACCAGGCACATGAGGCTCCATCTCCAATGTAATCAAGAAACATCTGGGCTGGAGGCATGGCTCAAATGGTTTAGCACTGGTCAGTCAGCAAGAAGCAAGCAAAAAGCCTCGGTTCAAACTTCAGCACCATCAAAAAGACTCTGAAAGAAGAGGAAGGAAAACTAGTAGACATATTAGATGTACTGTGTTGTTTAATTACTGCCCCTCGCTGGTTGGTTATTTTCGAGGTGGGGTCTTGCTCATGCCTGCACTGGAGTGGTCTGTGGTCCTACTATTTGCGCTGTCTCATATCTCTGGAGATGGCACAAGCGTGCCACTGCTCCTAGCCATTGTGCTTCCACTGTGTCCGCATGTCAGGGGCAGGCCACCACTCCAAGCTACTGGTTGAAATGGGGTCTCGCAAACTACCATGTCTGGGCTGACCTCGTACCACAATCCTCTGAACTCCTCTTCTGAAGTAGCTAGAGATACAGGCTCGTGCCATGGTGCCAATTTCTTCCTGTTGTGATAAAGCCACAAATGCCACCATCGGTAGCCTACCCTCATGACACAATGGGACACTTGTCACTTCTCAATGTCCCCACCTTGAAGGGCCACGGACACAGGCCCATGGGAGTCAGCCTGCAACACATGCACTTTTGGAAGGACAGATGCAAACCAGAGCCCTCAGCTCATTTTGCTTTAGTTACTTTTTAGATAGAGCCTCACATTCTTGTCCTGGTCAGCCTCGACTGTAGTCCTACTGATGCTGTCTGCAGAGCTGGGATGACAGGTGTGAGCCACCATGCCCTGCTTGCTGGTTGAGATGGAGCTTTTTTTGCTTTGCTGGCTGTGATCTATGATCTTCTTTACTTTGACCTCCCCAGCAGCCCAGGATTCACCGGAGCTTTGAGTCTCGCCTTCAACTCTGCCACCCTTTCTACTTTCCCTGTGCCAGGCTCTTCCCTTCACATTTTGTGAAATACAGTCTCAGTTCTCTGCCAGGCCTCTGTGATTTACTGCATGGTGGAGCAAGTAAGACATCCTTCATTTTCATACACAGGAGGAGCTTTAAAAGTTAGTCTCTGAAGTCAGACTGTAAGGCCTCTTGATTAAGAGTGAAATCGCAGACACGATGCCCCAGCTGAGCGCCGGGAAGATGAAGGTGCTAAGTACAGAGCAATTACAGCTAATTTTCTGATGCCCAGATGCCCGTGGACCTCAAAGGTAGTCTGAGTTCAGGTGTTAGTTGGGGTGGGAGTGGGGTGGCAGGCTCACTGGGCTGGCTTTGGGGAGATGTGAGTTGAGTGTGACTCCTGAAGCTACTTTGATTAAGGGAGGTCTGAGGGCTAAAGGGTAGGTAGGAGATGGAGGAGGGCTCCCTGGGTATGTGGAGTCTCCACATCACTACCAGGCTTTGGAACAAAGAAATAAAGACATGAGGATAGATCTCCCTCTCTTCACCAACAAGAGAGTGGGCAGCAAGGGCGGGCAGGGGAAGGGAGAGGATGAAGGGGTGCCTGTGGAAAGGGAAAAACTGAATTCAACAGAAATTCAAATTGCATTTTTTTTGTTTGAACCCAAGGCCTCCCTTTTTCTCGCCCTCCTCTTCATCCCTCCCTCCCTCGAACTCAGGACCTTGTATTCACTCTAGAGATGAAAAGAAGCATACAAAGAATCTTGCTTGGCTTTCTTGCTCACAGCTGGCGATCTATCATCTGAGCCATGCCTCCAGTCTGAATTGTTGCTGGTAATTTGAGAGACAGATTCTCAAAGACTTTTCTGTCTGGGCTGGCTTTGAACCAGCCTCTCAAGCAGCTAGAATGACAGGTATGTCCATCAGGAACCAGGCTTGCGTGTCCTTTATTTCTCAAATTATATAACACAGGCCCAGGCTTTTCTGCCTGAACGCGGCACTTCTGAGATAACTTTTTCTTCAAAGACCTGCGCCTCCTTCCATCTCTCAGGAAATGGTACGGACTCTGAGTCTCTGAGCACCTCATGGGGAATTCAGTTTCAACAGTATCTTCTCCCCAGCTCCAAGCCCACATCTCTGGTCTCCGTGTAGGAATGAGGGCAAAGGAACACTTCTAGCTCTGGTCTCAGAGGCCTGGGTCCAGGTCTGACTGTGTCTGCTGATCTCTGGGGTTGGGGTGAGTCTACGTATGGATCACATGGTGCAGACAGGGCTGGTTATCATGGTGGCTGGGGTGGGAATGAGGAGAAAGAGGGGGTTGTAGAAGAAGGAGGATGAAGACGAAGAGGAGAAAAGTAGAGAAAGGAAGAGAAAAAGTAGTAGAGAGGTGTTGGGAGCCAACAGTAAAGTTTAAAGTTCATCTTGACCCTGGTGCTCACTTGAAGGTAAGTACAAGGAACTGGTTTACTTAGAAAACACCAGGTGCCCGAGATTGCTTTGCTATGTCTGCAGAGTTTGTTTTACTTTCTACCAGTTGACCTTGTCTTGTTTTTACTGCACTCTATTTTTACTGAAATTTTCCTTGTTTCTCTGGACTATTGTAACCTTATGTTACTTCTTGACTTCTGATAGTATATATTAAGAAAAGTTAAAAATAAATGGTGCGCAGTCTTGAGCTGCAGACCTCCCGACCCCATCCTTTGTCTTATGTCTTTATTTTTCTGCATCCTCGCCAACTAATTCAGGATTCCCTTTTGTTGCCGGCAGGCTCCAGCAAGTGGCACCCGAACAGGGAACTGAAAACCTGGGATCATGGCAGAGGACCCAGCTAAGGTAAGAGGACATCCAGAAATAGAGAGCGGGAGAGAGTATAGTCGGGAGTAAGAAATTATGGGGCAAGGTAACAGCCACATGTTATATGTGCAGGCTCTCAAGGGTATGCTTCATGCTCAAGCAGTGAAAGTTAGACAGAGTCAGTTAGAATGTATCTTTTACTTTGTTGAGGAAGTATACCCCTGGTTCCTGGAGGAAGGAACCATTAGTTTAGAAACTTAGCAAAAACAAAAAACATTCAGGGACACTATGATGCAAATGCCCTGTAAGTTAAAACATTGCTGCTTTGTAATTGTCTGGTATCTGTGTAGCCTGCAGGTTCTGTATTGGGGTTGGCAAGAGGTATTGGCGGACGCACTATAAGACAGCCAACTGGGCCAATGGGAGCCATCCCCCAGATCCCCATCAGGGTAAACTATTCACTAGTGCGGACATTTGGGCCCATCTGTAGTCCAACACTTTCTGTCTGACAGTCTACAATGCGCACGCTGTAAATGTGTTTTGTCTCAATGTTTGTGTGTATGTATTCTGGAATTCTTGGAATGTTTCTTCTCTCAGATTCATCCTGATGTGAGAGCCTAGAGGAGACTGGCTAACACTCACTCAATATCTGTTTCTCTCTAGCTCCTTCTTTTTTACTTATACTTTAAACTGACCCCCTTTTCTACGCTTCACAGCCACCTCCTTCACCCTCTCTGGATCAAGAAGTCGGGGGGTGGTGGGGGTGAAAAACCTGGAGGATCTAACAATAACTTAAAAGGGCCGGCAGGGAGAACTCACAGCCGGATGAAAATTCCACTGACCACCTACAAGTGACACCAGCAAGACCTTGGCCTCCAGCCTTGACGGCCGCTAGGGACTTCTTTCCCTTTCTCCAACATGACTGGCAATTTTCCTCTACCTTGGAAGGCCCCTGGGTCAATGTTTGCAGGAATCTAAAAGAAAAATCCTCCGGAGGTGAGTAGAGGGGGTTCGAATCCCCTGGTAAGTGGATTTGAGTCCCACTTGTGAGTGGTGGTGAGATGTCGCCTCATTCACTGAGACCTGATTTTGTCTTTGTGGCCACTGTTTGTCTTGTTTACTTCGGTGTGTTTTCTGTTCTATGTTTTCTGAGGTAGGGATGAACTGGGGGCCCATTAGTCCCCAACTCAGCCTTTTGTTGTTGTCTTGTCTAGTTCTGTTTTAGAATTGGTACCAGTTTTAAATGTACATCCAACTGATTGATTTTTGTGCGCTTTAAGATCTGTGTGTGTGTTGTGTGTGTTTGTGAACATGTTTAAGATAAGAATTATCAGCATGCTGTAACAATTGGGTGAGTTTAAGTTTAAAATTCAAAAGGTTATGAGGTTTGGACATTACCAAAAATTTTAAAGAATTTTCACATTGTTTTAAATGACCTTTTAAGGATTCTTTAACTTAAAAAATTAAAAAATCTGGTATTTTAAAATGCATAAGGCTGTTTACACTGTAATCAAGTTATCTGGCTTAACAAAATGCATTGGCTGTTTGGAATTTAGTTCTCTTGGCTAAAATTTGGGAATAAATATTACAAGTTTAAATGTAAAAGTTTGTTTAACACTGTCAAACACATTACTGTCCTGTCTGTCTAAAAGTATGTATTCTCATTCAAAAAAACAAGAGATAAGAAAAGGAAAAAATGTAAAAGCCAACAAAAGACCTAGCTTTAGGAGTAAGGGGTAAACAGGCCAAAGTTCAGTTCAGCTGGTCATACATGGTGGGACAGGCCATGGGAGGAGTCCACGCATGGTGAAAGGGGACAAGTTGGCACAAATGCAGTTCATCATACCCTAAAGAGTGTGATTAGGTGTGTGTCCATTCCACAGGAGGGGCCAAGTGGCCCACTTTGTTCTGTCCTTTTTCTCTACAGGTAAATACTAGAAACATGATGGTAAAAAAAATTAGTGATGTGATGATCTGATTAGTATTTCTAAAACTACCCCTTGGACTTTTGCTTTCAATGATGTTCTACAATTAGGATATGTTTTTAAAAGTCATAAAGGTGTTAAGTTTTCCTTCTTGGTACAGTAATGGTGATTGTAATTCTTGCATTAAGGAAAAATTGTCATGTGAGTTTATAAGTTTAAATGTGTATCTGTTTTAAAACAAGCATCCAAGAGACAATGAGTGACACTTGGCCTCAAGATTTTAAAGAATTTTTTAAAAATGTAACTAAAAACTAAAATATAAAATAATAAAAGAGATTAATAGGAGGCTTAAAAATTAGGAATGGATTTCTGGATATAAAGTTTAAAAGTAAAATTGTTGTTAACATTTGCCTCAAAGTGGAAAAATTAGGATTACCAAAATAATTGCTTTGGGATTCAAAGTGACAGAGCGTTAGCCTTGAGCTGTAAAGCTGAGGGATAGCACTCAGGCCCCGAGTTCAAGTCCAGAAACCAGCTAAGGGAAATGCAGATGAGGCATTTATCCCAGTGTAGAGAAGACATTCGTGAGACAAGAGCTATGGAGGAGCATCCAGAGGCAGTAAGCCACTGCTCGGATGGCAAAAATGTCAGATCCTAGACTCATTTGTGTGTGGCCCTTCAAAAATTGGTCAGAGCCAGAATGTCATGGGAAGATAGTTTGTAAGCATGCCTAATGTCCATGACTGTCTACCTTGTAGGGACAGAAACATTAGTATTCTGTGATAGTAATAAAAAGTGAAGTTATAAAATGTGTGAGATGGTTTAAATCCCAGCCCCTGTATGTTTCAAAAGCCCTAATTGACAGTAACTTTTGAGCTAACACCAGCTACAAGAAATTTATCTGTTCAAGAAAATCGTTTGTAAACTTGAGAGTGTGTTTCTATTAACATCTGTCTATTAACATCTGCACGGGTGACTTAGGCATTGTTAGGGTCACTAGGGGTCACATTCCTAAAGATGCTTTTACAAACCAGAGTGCTAAACAAGCTACACTGCTGTAGCTGGAGAAAAAGTCTGTGCATTTGTCAAAAGTTAAAATATTGTTCTTAATGATATCTAACCCTGGTAACCTCTTTCTAAAATAGACTAAGGTTATAGGTTCCTGGCTAAGTAGGATCAACACCCCTGAGTCTGCTTGAAGAAGTTACAGAAGATGAATCTTCACCCATCATCCCCTTTTTAGAATAAGGGACCAGAGTCATTAAAAATGTGGCAAAATAGACAGAAGAAAAACGCATGGAAAATAGTAGTACAGGCCTGAACCCTCTACATCTGCCTAGAAAATCAGCCTTATTAAAAGAACTATCTAGTTAAAAAGCTTGTCATCTTGATAATTTGTCCTGGGCTATTGTCTAAATAGTCTTAAAAACTAGTGGGGCCACAGCCTGCCAAGCCTAGGTATTACTTGTATCCTTAACCAGTCTGTGTAGAAATATACAGCCTAGCACGAGGTGTGACAGTCCCTTGGAGACACTGAAAGACCCTGCTGTTGCTGTGGCTGCTACAGCCTTACAGTCATGGGGAGGAAATCGACATAGTTACCCTGACCTCCTCCACCATGGAAAAAGTAGACTAAACTCCTGCTTGATTCCATCTTTTGGATGGCTTCGTTTTGTCCATGTTACCATATAACTACTCTAATTTTATTATGGCTACTCCTCTTGCCGGGAGACAAACAAACATGGTATTGCTCATTCCCTACACTGCTTTGCCTTTATGGGACTTCCTAAACATATTAAATCTGATAATGGTCCGGGATATGTCGGACAAGCTTTTCAAACTTTTTGTAAATCTTACCAGATTTTTCACTCTACAGATATTCCCTGTATTCCTCAAGAGCAAGAAATTGTTAAACAAGCCAATGGGCTGTTAAAACTCCAAATTTTTAAATTAAAAGGTGGGAATTATACCCCTTCTCTCCTGTTAATATTCTTCTCATGCTTTCTTTGTACTAAATTTTTAAGTTTATATTGTAATGGACTTTTCACAGTACAGTGACTATGGGAAAAAAAGAGAGCAAAGAGCTTTTGGTTGAGTTAAGTGGAAGGATCCTTTAACAGGTGATTGGCACGGGCTGGATCCAGTTTTAACATGGGGTTGAGGACATGTTTGTGTTTTTTTGCAGGAATAAAATGAATCTCTCTGGTTGCCTGAGCATTGCGTTAGGATTGTGGAGGCTCATTCTGATGACACAAACCCTGACACATTGGGCTTACGTGCCAGATCCCCCGATTGTGCGCCCTACAACTTGGGAGGGAGTTGAAGTACTCATTCACGTCAATAGATCAGCATACAGTACAGCACTTGATCCCTTCATCCAGCACACCAATATGGGAGATACCTCAGCTTCAGACATTGGAACTCCATTCTACTTTACCACCAGCTCTAAAGGCTCCATTCCAGGCTGTATTATAATGCTATCCATGACTCATAAAATTTGGATCCCAGACAAAAATCAAATGTACAATATACAGATGACATCTTTACCAACTGGTTACCCAGTTCATGCAAATTTTACTCCATCCTATATGATACCCCGTTACATTAATTCTTCACAAATAGTATTATCTACAGGAAAGCCTCATCCAATAAGGTACAGGCATGTGAAGCCATTTGTTACCAATATTTCTGGAACTAAATTTCAATTAATGGACTGGTTTGGAGCTAATCTTACTAATAAGTACAATTTTGGACTGTGGTGGATGAATGGGCATCCTCAACATCATGTTTGGATGCTAGTGGCTGCACTCAACAACATAACCTGGCCCAATTCATCCCTTTCAAAAAATATTATGAGTTGTGTATCACCACCCCATGTCATTATGTATAGACCATTCAATATCTCTATAGGAGCTAATTATTTTAATGTCACCTGTTCTAATTGTTCTTTTACTAATTGCTTGTATAGCAGCATAACTGAATCCATACTTATTGTTAGACAACCATCTGTTGTTATGCTTCCTGTAAATATTTCTAAAACTTGGTATAAAGATTCTGGCATTCAGGTGTTAAGACAATTGAAAAAACTAATGCGCCCTCATCGTTTTGTTGGGCTACTTGTAGCTGATGTTTTGGCTTTTATTTTGTTAGCTGCCTCTTCAGCGGCAGCTGCTGTGGCACTAACACAAAATGTACAAACTGTCCATTATCTTAATCAGCTTGCTCATAGTACTACACAAGCCCTACCTCTGGACGCTAAAGTGGCAAAAACTGCTAAAAAAAAACTTTTTAAACAATTTCAACTCTATATCACTTCCCTGACTTATGTTAAAGGATTGCTAATGTCATTGCTTGGCGTGGGAATGCTTTTGCTGATAGTATTTCTATGCCTTCCTTGTATTATACGTGCACTGCAAAACTCTCTTATGAGTTTAGCCATACAGCTACATAAGATCAAGCTCTATATAAATGAATTCCCCGAGAGGAACTGTAGCCAGAGTCGGGTAAGAGGGGGTGCCAGTCTGACCAACCTAAGACAGGGCCTTCAGCTTTGCTCTGAAGAAGTTCCCGATGACGGTTAAGGCAGACAAGGTGATCCACACAGTCTAAGACAGGCGGGTTTGCTTCTTCAAACAAAGATGGGGGAGATGTTGGGAGTCCACAGTAAAGCTCTACGGTCATCTTGACCCCTGTGCTCACTTAAAGGCACACATAAGGAACTGGCTTTCATGAAAAACACTAGGTGCCCGGGATTGCTTTGCTATGTCTACAGAATTTGTTTTAGTTTCTATCAGTTGATCTTGTCTTGTTTTTACTGCACTTTGTTTTTATTAAAACTTTCCTTGTTTTTCTGCACTATGGTAACCTTAT
>NW_027204385.1:0-30306 GCF_024711535.1 Dipodomys merriami
TTCCAGTATTGCCCCCAAATAAAGAAGTAACAATGCTTGATAGGAAATGTACTAATTACCTTGCTCATGTAACTGTAACCCCCCTGTACATTTTTTTTACAATAAAGAATGTATTAAAAGGCCAAAGATTTATATGATCTGAAGAGAAACTCTATGTCCCTCTTTCATGATATAACCCCTGATTTCACTGTATTTGATGTTGGTATACTTTGTGGAGGGGAAAAAAACAAATTGTTTAAATAGGGATACAGGTATACCCATTGCAACAAAGAGATGTAAAAGATGTTATGTCGAAAAACAAACTTTACAACTTTGGCCGGGGTGGGGAAGGGGGTAGCGGGGAACAGGGGTGGGGTGGGGGAGGGGAGATGGGAAGGGATGGGAAGGGGAAACAAAGGAAGAAGCAACAATGCTTGATAAGAAATGTACTCATTACCTTGCCCATGTAATTGTAACCCCTCTGTATGGTATTTTCACAATAAAAATGTATTAAAAAAAAGAAGTCTTATTTCAAAGATAAAACAATAAAAAATGCGTTGAATATCTCTGATAACAATCATAACTGTTATGACTCCTTGGGAGGAAAGAAGTTGGAACGCACCCCCTTCCCCAAATATGCTGCTTTGGTGAGTTTTAGGATTGTTGTCAGAAAAGCTACATGCAATAGCAGATGAAAGAGATCCCCTTACCCAACACCCTTCTTCCAAAGCCAGGAGATTAAAAATTCCCATGAAAAAATTGCAATCCCAGAATAGAAAAATAAAATAAAAAACTAAAAGCAAACTCTTAGCCCTGGAGTGACGGAAATGAGAATTCTGGGATGGGAGGAATTTGTTAAAACTACTTTTGGGGATGAGAAGGTGGTTTAGTGGTTGAGGCTTGTCTAGCATGTATGAAGCCCTGGGTTCGATTTCTCAGTACCACATCAACAGAAAAAGCCAGAGGTGGTGCTTTGGCTTAAGTGCTAGCCTTAAGCAAAAGGAACTCCAGTGACAGTGCTCAGGCCCTGACTTCAACCCCAGGACAGGCAAAAATAACAACAACAACAACAACCAAAACTACTATCTTCTCTTTACTGTCCATATCATTCATTTATTTTCATTTTATATAACTTCTTCTCTTCACTTCATATGAAAGCGTGTGTGCTCTGTTACTTCATTTTTTTTAATCCAGGTCATATAGCATTTAAATTTGTTTGCATTTGTCCTACTAATCTATCAATTTTGTCAGTTTAATTAAGCCCTACGGGGCATCATAAAAGAGCACAGGTCCAGTATTACCATTCCTACACTGTCATCATTCTTCTTTGTTTGGCTGGGGATGGTGGAGATGTTGAAAGATCCTTAATTGTTTGGAAATATGGACAGTTCTGTCCACATTTTTCTATGACTTTAATTCTTTCTAATTCTGTTTTTTCAATAAAATCTAGTCTAATCAAATTTGGAAATTGAGACAAATGACTAAGGATAAAAAAATGTGAACATCACATGACTACTCACTTTTGCGGATCCAATCAGGAAACTGATAGAGTGACTTAGAGAAACTTTTAAGTTGCAGTAAATTTACAGAGTTGCTTACAACCTTCTACCTTTGTGCTACATGTTACATTTTTTCCCACTCGTGGGTCTTGAACATACTGCTTGGATGCTGTTTTTGAGCTTCTAGCATTCTACATGAGCCACAGATTTATTTATGGCTTTTGTGGTAGTTTATAGTAGACAGTCCCCTGATTTTTCCTGACCAGGCTGGCTACCAACTGCAACCTAAGATCTCAGCTTCTTGAGCAGCTAGGTTTTCAGAAATGAGCCACCAGATCCTTTGGCTTCCATGTTGTAATTTTTATGCTATTCTGGCTTTTTATCCTAGCAAGCTGTAACCCCAGTGGTTATACAAATTGCTACTAAATTCTATATTAATACCATGTGGCTCCTGATAGCTTGAAGAGATTTTGACTGATTAGGTCTTAATCAATCTTTATTTCATCTACTTATATTTATCATATGCATTGCTCTCTAAAAATGTATATAATAGTGTGAATGTTTACCTCCAAAACATAGGGTGAAACCAAACCCTCATTGTGAAAGTAAAAGGAGGCTGAATTTGGGGAAAAGTGATTAAATTATGAGGATTCCAGCTTCATGAATGGAGTTTGTGCTTTAAATAAAGGAAGGAGGTGGTGAACCTCTTTTTACATGGGAAGGAAGATACAGCATTGACCCATTTCCCACATGAGGATGAATGAAGAGGCATCGTCTAAGAAAGAAACAAGGAGCCTGCCCCCAGAGGCCAGATCAGCATTTGATAGCAACTGAGCTATTCGAACCTCTATAATCATAAAAATACACCTATATTGCTCATAAATAGCCCACATATGTTTTAATTATGGTAACATACAGGAGCTAAGATGAAGAGGTTTAGTTATGATAGTGAAATGTTGAAATATTTGTAATATGTTATCTATTTTGAAACCTTGAAAAATTACTGACTAAAGGTAAAGAAAATATGTTTCATGTTTCCATGATCCTGACCTACAGGCCTTTTTTTTGCTGACATCTTAATGTTCTTAAGAATATATGAAAGCATATGTGCATATATTTTTCTTGATTTTTAGACTGAATCTGAAATTCATTATACTATTGCATTTGTACTTGTACTATCTTCTCTACTTAATCCAAAGATGAGAGCCCTGCATTGGTGGATCACATCTATAATCCTGACTACTCAGGAGGCTGAGATTTGAAGAATGGTAGTTCAAAACCAGCCACACAGGAAAATCTATGAGACTTCATTCAGAAATAACTAAAAAGAGAATAAATTGGTAGAACATCATCCATAAGCAAGGAAGGCCATGTGTGAGCACAGGCCCTGAGTTTAAGCCCAGATACAGATACAGGCAAGTGAAGAAAGAAGAAAAAAAGGAGGGAAAGGAAGGAAAGAAGGAGGGAGGGAGGGAGGGAGGGAGGGAGGGATAGATACAGAGAAAAAGAGATACGGAGAGAGAGAGAGGGAGAGGGAGAGGGGGAGAGAGAGAGAGAGAGAGAGAGAGAGAGAGAGAGAGAGAGAGAGAGAGAGAGAGAGAGAGAGAGAGAGAGAGAGAGAGAGAGAGAGAGAGAGAGAGAGAGAGAGAGAGAGAGAGAGAGAACATTGAAGCTATTCCTATATCCAAAGAAGCAAGAAGCCCTGAGAAAAGAATGGCACTTGTAACAGGAATCACAGAATACTTACAGTGTCAGGAACTAGATGTTCCTTCTACAGCATTTGTGTGATGGAAGAGCCATCATTATCTTCCTGTTATTTGTAAAGGATCCATTTCAAATTGAGGCAAAAATCAGAAACTTGGGGATAGAAGATCGCCAATGAGCAGTTGCTTTGTCAGGAAGCCAGTGCAGAAAACAGAGCTGGAGAGGCCTAGTGTACTGATCTCTAATGAAATCATCATGGAGACCAGGGTCAGAAACACTGTCATGGGTGTGTTTTGACCCATGAACCAGCAGAAGAAGCACTAGAAATCTCCAAATCTTTGAATTGTACAGTCGAGTTAAAGAAAATGATAAAAAAGAGAAATAACCATGATGTCATCTAAAATAATGACATCTGTGTTTGATTTCAGAAAAAAAGTATGTGATTTAAACTAAATAATAGAAGACTTGGAGAGAAAATTAACCATTTAAATAATTAAAAAAGTAGACATGAACTCAACACCAGGTTAATGAAAAGAAGAAAAATCTAACATTAAGCAATATATTTACTTTGTTTACTAGAGTTTAGTTGTTTTATTAATATCGCAAGGTTAAATCATGATATATGTGAAATATATAATACATATTTATACCTCAATTGTATCATGTTAGTGTGCTATGAATTTTCATTGTAGAACTTATAGGTAATATATGAAATCATGCATGTATACATATACACAAACCAACATATACATTTCAAAGATTCTTCTACCTCGTATAAATAGCTCAGAAAGAGAACTCTTCATTGTATTGTTTTAGATGTTTGAATCACTGGTGAATACTGATACAACTCAGAATACATACCTGGTGTAGTCTCAAAGATTTAGATGTATCTAAAAGGTCAAAATTTTAGCTTCCCAAAAATGGAAGTGTATTTCTTACTCCTTTTCTAAGTATAAAATTAGAAGAAGTGCTAAGAGTCTTAGATTACTGAGAAACTCATTCATCTAAGCTTCGCATGAAATTGCTGCTGCCATATTCATTCTGTACACTTAAAATTGTAGTATCATAGAAAATCATCTCAAAGCAAGCTATATTATATAGAACAAAACTGCAAGACATTAATGCATATTAACACATTATTTTTCAGACTCATTTTGCTGATGTCATTATGATGTTGGTTCTGATTAATAAATATTATTATAAAATATAAAATGGTCTGGATTATTTCTAAATGAGAGCAGAGTTCAGGGAAGCCCTTAGCCACCAATAAAGAAAGAATGAAGGAAAACTAAACTATCACTGACATTAGTTTTGCCTAGAACTGATTCTATGTAATAAATGCCTTAGGTGTATCATTACCTCAGCATGTGTTCATAGACTCATAGTTTGGGTATAATAACCTCATAATATTCCAAGATATCTTGATTTGCTGGCAGCCTCAGTGATCTGCTTATTTACTTATGAAATCACAAATTATACTGGTTTCAGTGTAGTTTTAGTTAGGTATTGAGTGGGATTGTAGACACATATATACCATCTCTCAGTATTAATATCTTGGTATGTTCATGACTTGATTATGCAAAATAAAGAATTAAATTTAAAAACCAATGGAATGAACAACACTGAGAGTGAATCCTAATTTAAACTATAGATTTTGCAGATTCAACAAGTTCATTGAATACACCACCCAAATGCTCAATAGAAAATATTCTTATGAAAACATTTTCATGAAGAGTATGCTCTGTACCTCTTGGAAACATATTTTTCTTGTGTGATTATGTAATTTGAAGACATTCTCTTTCGAGGTCTCTGATAATTTGTGTGCTTTTAAGTTAGATATTTTAAAATATAATTTCATTGTCATTATTAATCAGGTAATGAGTACATTACTTTTTTGGAAATGTCACCCCTTCCTTCGATTTTCTAAGTTTCTCCCTCCTATCCCTGCAGAGAATTTACATAATGCATTTTCCACATAGTGTATACTGAAGAGTGGTTGCATTTGTTCACGTTTCTTTTCCCGATTTCTGCACCCTCCCATTGCCCCCAATAAAAGGAAAAACAATCACAACCAACTACAACAAAAACAATAACCCATGTTTCCACTTCTTGTTTGTATGTGAATACCTAGAGTCTTGCAATTTACTTAACAATGAAGTTTACCAGTATATAAATACATAATATACACACAGTTATATATAATATAAATGAATATATTATTAACATATATATTAGTGTGTATTTTATCTATTGTGTATTGATAGAAACACATTTGAACTATATGTTTATAAATAATACTGATACACATTGTATACAATTAAATATACATGTTTCCTGTCTTATCATGGGGCACATTATATTGTTGAAGTTTACAAAAGTTTGAAAGGGGCACACCTTGAGGAGTAATTTTACTTCAGTTGTTGAATTTTGATATGTTTCTGACTAGACACATATGGTAGATGACTCTCTCTTCCAAATTGGGCATCTGTGCTGATCCTCAACCACATGCAGCCCTGTAATCCCAACATAAACAGCTGACTTCTGAATGCTGTGTTGCAGGTATGTTTTTTTATATAAGTGTGCAATAAGTGACAGGAGGTATTCAATAATTTATTATAAAATTGTCTTTGTGTTGTATGATTTCACCTACTAAAACACTAATTTATGTATTGTGTGAGCACTTGGGGTTATTCAAGCTAAGTTTTTCATTGAATAATTTAATTTGTGTGTGTGAAAATTACAAAAATCTATACTAATTCCTTATTAGGAAGAAAGCAAGATAAAAAAAGAGGAAATATCTGTCATTATTTAAAAGTTGTTTTTCTATTATCTGATATCTGTTGTGCAACTGTATTGGATGAACTATCAGATTCTGATGCCATTTTCTTTCATGAAGTCATCCGAATTATATTTTGAGCTTCTTTCATAACTTCAATTCCTATATTTCTCTTAACTTTCTCACTTGAGGAAACCACAAAAACAATAGAAGCATCTAGTATATACTTATGGGATGACTGGAGCTTCTCTTTCTTTTGAAATGTATTTTTCATGGGTTTTACAAAGACTTGTGATGTGCCTTTTATTGAACTAAGATTTTTTTCTTTATCGTTTGGTACTGGTGCCTGGAGAAACAACTTTAAAATAGTACTAAAAATATGAAAAGATTCTTCCACAGTTTCAGTATTTTTAAATATCCCCAAATCTCATAAGGCTACAGATTGTAATATGAAAAAGAAATCTCTCACTTCTCCTCTCATAATTATCCTGAACTATTGGAATATAGAATGCAAATTAAAAATTCTGTTTTGTCAAATCGTTTAAATAGGGCTACAGGTGGACCCATTGCAACAATGAAATTTGTCAAAAGCGAACTTTACAACTCTGGTGGGAGGAGCTGGGAGGTTTGGGGGGCCGGGGGAGGATGGGACGGGATGGGAAGGGGAAACAAAGGAGGAGGCTAGAATGCTTGATAAATAATATACTCATTGTCTTGCCCAGGTAATTGTAAACCCTCTGTACAGTATTTTCACAATAAAAAAAGAAAAAAGTTATGTTTTGTAACAGAATAGGTTCATTAATTTGGGTGGTGTATGCCATATTTTTGTGTCGTTATAGACCAACAGCCAGTGCTTCATGTAGTTAGGAAGGGGTGTGGTTAAGAATAAATTTTATTTTATTGAAAAATTGTGTACTTGACCACCATTGGTTAATATGAAGAATAAGCTATTCTCAAATGATGAAATAATAGCAATATTTTGCCTTGCTCTGCTGTAACTTTTACCTATAATTGATGCATTTAAAATTTGGCCAGTTGATCAACTGGAAAATTAGTGATCAAATATTTTACCAACAATCATTTAAAATATGTGTAACCATGACTTAATTTCTTTAAGATGTAGTTATATACAATTCAGATGCAAAAGTACTCACAATGAGAACCATGGTATGTAAACATGTTCTATTAGCTCTGTTGTTCCCTATCCTAATGGTTTGCCCTCCATCTCTGTGTAAAAAATCGCTATTTCTTCTATAGTGCTTGCAATGGAGAATAGATGGACTATTTCTCTTAGAAATGACAATGCTGGTTTAAGTGATGGCACAGAGATGATTGCCTCTTTTTTCATACCTTTCTCAAGTGTAGAAAATCTACATTATGATTGATTTGAAGTAAGAGAATGTAAGAACTTAGTTTTTCATTTGGTTGTTATTATTTTTTTTCCAATTCTACCACATTTTCCCTGAAAGGTGTGATTGTGTAGAAGAAAAAGAGTCCTCAACTTTCATCTAAATTGTCTGGAATTTAGTCTCTGTTGCTCAACCTTTCCCCGATTTCTTGACAATGGAGAGAGAGAAAATGACTCTTGACAATGGAGAAAGAGAAAATGACTGTAAGCCTGACTCTATTAAAGAAGGAAAAATAATTCACAAAACCTGTTAATAATGATGTTAGATAGTTGTGAGCTGCTTCAATACTATTTTGCACCCTAGGACATAGATATCTTGTTTATGTAGAAATGAGGTTTTTGGCTTTTTTTCATGCTGGTCTTTGGGCTTGAACTCAGAGACTAGGTGCTGTCTGAAAGCATTTTTTTGACAGTTTGGGACTTGAACTAAGGGCTTTGACACAATCCCTTAGCTTCTTTTTCTCAAGGTTAGCCCTCTACCACTTGAGTCAGAGCATCACCTCCAGCTTTTTCTGTTTATGTTTTACTGACGAATCGAAACCAGGTCTTCATGCATGGTAGGTGAGCATTCTACCACTAAGCCACATTCCCAGCGCCTACCAAAACATTTTTGCTCAAGGCCAATGCTCTAGCACTTGAACTGCAGCTCCAGTTCTGGGTTTATTTGTTTTGTTTTTCTTTGTTTTGTGTCTATGTGATTTATTTCCTGCCTAGGCTGGCTTCTAACTATGATCCACAGACTTCAGCCTAGTGAGTATCTGGTATTCAGTTCATGTAGAGTTTTTAACAGAAGTTAAATGATAAGAAAACTAAAGCATTTGTTAAGGAGAAAACTGTAACACGAAGTGTTCTCAAGTTTTGCCATCTACCCACTGGAGCAAATGTAGGGTGTTTCAAATACATTTATAGACTCTTCCCTCTGTATGGGAATGTGTGGGGAATTTGCTGATGGCAGATTTCCTTCAGTCATTCCTCTAGGTAAGGCAGTATTCTGGGCTGCATTCTGTTACCCTGGGCTAAATTTGATCCTCAAATTCTTAAAAAGAAATAATAGTTTGTATACAATGCAGCCTGGCCAGTTCACAAACTGCCAAATTAAAAACAAAAGATCATTGAAGATTTGTTGTTGGGGGATTAAATTTTTTTGAGTTCAAAGTATATTTTAGATATGAAACCCTTGTCCGTTGTATGGCTAGCAAAGATCTTCTCCCATTCCGTGGGCTTTCTATTGATCTTGCTAGCTATATCCTTTGCCGTGCAGAAGCTCTGCAACTTCATGCAATCCCATTTGTCCAACAACCGATTTGTTGTTTTCCCGGGTCTCTATTAAGAAAATTTCAGCCTGTGCCAAGGAGACCTAGGGTTTCTCCTAATCCATCTTGTAATGTTTTCAGAGTGTCTGCTTTGACTCTGTGGTCTTTGGTCCATTTGGAGTTGATGTAGAAGAGTTTGAAATTTGGTATTAATATTCCTCCAGCAGTGTTCTTTCTTTGAGGATAGTTTTTGCTATTCGGGGTCTTTTATTGTTCCTTATGAATTTTTGAATTTCCTCTTTTATTTCCTTGAAGAATGAGATTGGAATTTTGATAGGTATTGCATTGAATTTGTAGATAGCCTTGGGAAGCATTGCCATTTTCATGATGTTGTTCTTTCCAATCCAGGAGCATGGGAGTTTTTGCCACTTTCAAACTTCAGATTGGTTTCATTTTTCAAGTTTTGAAAGTTTTTATCATAGAAGTCCTTCATTTCATTGGATAAGGTAATTCCTAGGATTTTTTTGTGGGGCTATTACAAATGTAGTTGCTTTCCTAATTTCAGCCACACTTTTCTAATTGTTGGTGTACAGAAAAGCCAATGAATAAGTGGGCTAAAGACTTAAAGAGAAATTTCTCTGAAAAGGAAAGAAGGATGGCCAAAACACACATGAAGAAATGCTCAACATCCCTAGCCATAAAAGAAATGCAAATCAAAACGACATTGAGATACCACCTCACTCCAGTTAGAATGGCTAAAATCAAGAACTCTAAAAACAACAGAAGCTGGAGGGGACGTGGACAGAAGGGAATCTTACTGCATTGTTGGTGGGAGTGTAAACTTGTTCAACCACTTTGGAAATCAGTATGGAGTTTCTTCAAAAGACTTCACACAGAGCTCCCCTATGACCCAGCAATCCCACTTTTGGGCAATTACCCAAATGTTTACAAACAAGACCACACTAAAGCTACTAGCACGACTATGTTTACTGCAGCACTATTTACTGTAGCTAAGATATGGAACCAACCCAAATGCCCCTCAGTAGATGAATGGATCAAGAAAATACGGTATATATACACAATGGAATTCTATGCCTCCATCAGAAAGAATGACATTGCCTCATTTGTTAGGAAATGGAAACACTTGGAAAAAATTATATTAAGTGAAGTAAGCCGGGCCCAAAGACACATAGGTCCCATTGTTTCCATTATTTCCAATATCTAGTGTATGTCTGAATCAAGCAGAAAAGTTCAGATAAGGTGATGTTAGGGAATTGAGCCCTAAGATATGTATTCAAATGTTTTTTTTTCTTTCATGCGATTGTGTCTAACACATTTACAATATTATTTCTTTGTTGCTTTGTATGTCCCTCCCCCACAGTATAACCTCTGCTTTCATTGTATTTGATTTCGGTATGATTTGTGAAGGGGAAGGGGAAAAACAAATAATGTAAATAGGGATACAGATGTACTCAATGCAACAATGAGATTTACAGGTCGTTATATCGAAAAATGAATTTTACATCTTTGGTGCAGTGAGGGGATACTGGGGAAGATTGGATGAGCGGGTCGGGGGAGAGGACGGGAAGGGATGAGAAAGGGGAACAAAGGAGGAGGCTACAATGATTGATAAGAAATGTACTCATTATCTTGACCATGTAATTGTAACCCCTCTGTACAGTATTTTCACAATAAAAAGATAAAATAAAATAAAATAAATAAAAAATAAAAATGAAAGTTCAGGCTTCAAATTGGCACTCTTAACCGTAATAGCATATTGCAACTGGACCTGATTTGCTGTACCCTTCTAAGTGTCCTGAGTCTCTTTGTGTCCAGGTCTGGATATTTCTCTCAAAATTGTGACCTTAGGAGGGTGACAAATATAGGTGGCTCTAACCCTGATGTTTTTAGGTCTCGCGATATTTGGACTGAAAATAAACATAAGGATTAAACTCGGTAACCTTACCTCAAAGCTTTACATGTTTAATCACAATTCTTTTTATTTTTATAGCAAATCATTTCTACACACATACAATTTAATATTATTAAACTGAATTAAATATAATCCGGTAATGAATTGGCACCGATTCAGTTATTACTATCAATAAGTCCATCATGCAAACTATTACTCAGCAAGTCTATAGACTGCTAATTTTCAGAACCGCATCTATCATTAGAAGGATGTGTATATACAATGGAAGATTTATTAAGTACAGACATCAATTCTATGACATTTTGCATGCTGTTGTGTGTTAAAAATAAGATCATTGTCCTTAGAGTCTCTTGTGAAATACTGAATTTGAGTATTTGTAAATGTGGCATCTTTCTAAGTTATTTACATGTCAACCTTCTGTTCAACATCATACATATCTCCTTTTCAAATTAAGTAGATAAACTTTATTATCATTAAAACACCTTTGTTTTTCCAAGAGGAAGGATTAGATGCAGTCTCCTTGTAAGTGTAATTATGATTGCACCATGGTCATTATCCTTAATAATACTTTACACATATGTGCATGTTTATTTTCTCATTCTGACCAACTGATATCCTAGGAGGATTAATTTATGAAAGGTTAGAGCATGTTTAGACAATACATTTCTCTCAGGGACAATTTGTTCTTAGTTAAGAGAAGAATAATAAAGCTAAAAATATATTTTTGGTTTATTTTTTGGAATGTGTGTAAAAAATGTCTCTATAGTTGACTGATGTTTGTTCTAGCTCTATTTTTTTCTGTGGGACTGGAAAATCTAATTAGTCATTTGAATTTTACATAATTGTCTTCTGGGAACTCAGTACATATCTGTCCTAGTCTTCCATGTTGATATCAGCGTATTATGTTCTGATATCCTTAATTAGTCTACCTATATAGATTTAAATGGTTATCTTACTACCAACAAAAGCTCTATTCATACAATATTTTTGAAGTAGTAGAAAATTTTTCTATTTTAATGATAATTGTCTTAAATATTTACTGACTCTAGTTTCAATGGGCTATGCTTCAAACTGATTAATTAGATATTTTTTCATGTAATGCTTCACAGCTCAGCTTGCTTTTTTAAATAATTTCTCTCTGTAGTAGTTACTCAAATAAATAAATTCATAGTGTCTCATATATGGGAAGCACTTTTAATGTATGCTTTAAATGACATGACTACTATATAAACTGAAATATTTGAAGAAATAGGACTGTTACAACATGAAAATAAGGACATTGACATTGCAAGTATAAGAAAGAAAAGAAAATAGAATTCCATTATGTATATATACCACATTTTCTTGATCCATTCATCTACTGAGGGGCATCTGGGTTGGTTCCATATCTTAGCTATGGTAAATAAAGCTGCAATAAACATAGTCATGCTGGTAACTCTAGTGTGGTATTGTTTGTGATCATTTGGGTAAATGCCCAAAAGAGGGATTGCTGGGTCATAGGGGAGCTCTATGTGGAGTCTATTGAGGAACACCCATACTGCTTTCCGAAGTGGTTGAACAAGTTTACACCACCACCAACAATGCAGTACGGTTCCCTTCTGTCCACTTCCCCTCCAGCATCTGTTGTTATTAGAGTTCTTGATTATAGCCATCCTACATGGGATGAGGTGGTATCTCATTGTTGTTTTATGTCCACCTGTCTTTCCTCTTCAGAGAAGTTTCTCTTTAACTCTTTAGCCCACTTTTTTATTGGGCAGTTGTTTCTTGGAAGACTTGTTTTGGGGGGATTTAATTTTTTACCTTCCAGGTATATTTTACATCTGAGACCCATGTCTTTTGTATGGCTAGTGAAGATGTTCTCCCAATTTCTTAGGAAATGGAAAGACTTGGAAATAATTATATTAAGTGAAGTAAGCCAGGCCCAAAGAAACATAGGTCCCATGGTTTCCCTTATTTGCAATAACTAGTATATGTCTGAGTCAAGCAGAAAAGGTCAGATAAGTTGATGTTAAGGAAATGAACCCGAAGATAAGATTCAAATGATTTTGTTTATTTTCTTTCATGCAATTGTTTCTCACATAATTATAAGATGATTTCTATGTTACTTTGTATATCCCTCCCCCGTTATACTCCATGCTTTCACTGTATTTGATGTTGGTTTAATTTGTGGATGGGAAGGGAAAAAACAAATCGCTTAACTAGGGATATAGATAGACCCATTGTAACAATGAGATATACACGTCGTTATGTGGAAAAACAAACTTTACAACTTTGATGGAGGATGAGGGGTGGATCAGGTGGAGGTGGGAGGGGAGTATGGGAAGGGATGGGAAGGGGAAACAAAGAGGAGGCAACAATGCTTGATATGAAATGTACTCATTATCTTGCCCATGTAATTGTAACTCCTCTGTACGGTATTCACACAATAAAAAAGAAAAGAAAACAGAATTACAGCTTGTAAGAGAACGCTTTTGATTTATTGGAAAGACAATACTTAAGAAAGTAAAGAGAGTGTCATGTTTTAAAAATTCCTAGACATGATTACATGGCTCACTCACTAAGAAAAATAGCATAGAATACACTTAGCTTTGATATAGAATGATACAGCAATTAATATTCTATAAGCAACTAGAATTCTGTAAGCAATTGAATCTGGTCTGAAGGAACATGCTATTACTTAAAATAATATGATTAGTTGGGTCAACAACTCAAAGCTTGGACTAATTTTTATAGTAGAGTTTAAAATTTGGTATTGATATTCCACCAGCAGTGTTCTTTCCATTGAGGAGCATTTTTGCTATTCGGGGTCTTTTATTGTTCCATATGAATTCATGGATTGCCTCTTCCATTTCCTTGAAGAGTGAGGTTGGAATTTGCTTGGTACTCGCATAAGAACAGACCTCAGGACCAATGGAAAAGAATTGAAAACCCAGAAAGGAACCTACAGACCTAATGTCAACTAATCTTCAATAAGGGAGCTAAAATAGTAGAATGGAAGAAAGACAGCCTCTTCAGTAAATGGTGCTGGCAAAATTGGTTAACTACATGTAGAAAATTAAAGCTAGATCCTTATATATCACCCTGCACCAGAATCAACCCCAAATGAATCAAAGACCTCGGAGTCAAAGCAGACACTCTGAAAACATTACAGGATGGAATAGTAGAAACCCTAGGTCCCCTTGGCTCAGGCCAAAATTTTCTGAATCGAGACACGGAAACACAACAAATCAAAGAAAGGTTGGACAAATGGGACTGCATGCAGTTGTAGAGCTTCTGCATGGCAAAGAATATAGCTAGCAAGATCAATAGAAAGCCCACAGATTGGGAGAAGATCTTCAGTAGCCATACAACGGACAAGGGTCTCATATTTAAAATGTAATTGGAACTCAAAAAGTTAAATACTCCAACAACAAATCCTCAAAAATAACTGCCCAATAAATAAGTGGGCTAAAGACTTGAAGAGAAACTTCTCTGAAGAGGAAAGAAGGAGGGCCAATAGACACATGAAGAAATGCTCAACCTCCCTAGCCATAAAAGAAATGCAAATCAAAACAACATTGAGATACCACCTCACCCCAGTTAGAATGGATATAATCAAGAATTCTAACAACAACAGATGTTGGAGGGGATGTGGACAGAAGGGAACCTTACTTCATTGTTGGTGGGAGTGTAAACTTGTTCAACGAATTTGGAAATCAATATGGAGGTTCCTGAAAAGACTTTACACAGAACTCCCCTATGACCCAGCAATCCCACTTTTGGGCATTTACCCAAATGTTTACAAACAAGAACACACTAAAGCTACCAGCACAACTATGTTTATTGCAGCATTATTTACCATAGCTAAGATATGGAACCAACCCCGATGCCCCTCAGTAGATGAATGGACCAAGAAAATGTGGTATATATACACAATGGAATTCTATGCCTCCATCAGAAAGAATGACATTTCCCGATTTGTTAGGAAATGGAAAGGCTTGGAAAAAAATATATTAAGTGAAGTAAGCCAAGACCAAAGAAACATAGGTCCCATGCTTTCCCTTATTTGCAATATCTAGTATATGTATGAGTCAAACAGAAAAGGTCAGATAAGGTGATTTTAGGAAAATGAACCCTTAAATATGTATTTAATTGTTTTTTTCTTTCATGCATTTGTTTCTAACTCATTTATAAGATTATTTCTTTGTTGCTTTGTATGTCCCTCCCACACAGTATAACCCCTGCTTTTACTATATTTGATGTCGGTATAATTTGTGGAGGAGATGGGGAAAAACAAGTCGTCAAGGATACAGGTGGACCCGTTGCAAGAATTTGAAGTACAAGTTGTCATGTCGAAAACGAACTTTACAACTTTGGTGGGGATGGGAGGGGGGATTCGGTAGGGGAGCGGGGGGAGCCTGGGAAGGGATGTGAAGGGTAAACAAAGGAGGAGGCTGCAATGCTTGATAAGAAATGAACTCAATATCTTGCCCATGTAATTGTAACCCTTCTGTACAGTATGTTCACAAAAAAATTAAAATTAAAATTAAAAAAAACTTGGACTAAATGAATCAGTGGAAAATAAGTCATCACATAAGGACTATAGGAGAGATGCACCATACAGAAACAGTTCATTTAGAATAAGCAGAAGAGGGACACACGCAGAGAGAATAGATCTAAGACGGAGTCTCTGAAGATATCCTTACGATGAACATTTTGTTTTCCTAATGAGATAATGTTTTTTGATCCCAAATTCTACATATCAGTCTTTTCTATAAATAGCTCATAGAGGAAGTTAGAATGAATAAAGCAATACTTTGATTCAGGAGAGAGATGTTACGCACTGAGCAAAACCATGTGAAGCATGATTGTATCCTGCAGAGACCTGGTGTGGATAAACGGAAGTTAAGAAATTCATATCACATTTCCTTACCCATTTTAGGCTACAAATCTCAGTTAATGGATGGATATTATATTTATCTTTGTTTCTTCAAGTATGTATCAGTTAGGGTTCTCTAGCTAACAACAGCTAGTAGTTGATTATCTATACATAGATGGTCCTTGATATCCAGGGGACATTGGTTCCAGGAATCCCTCTGGATATTGAAATCAATTGCATTATACATCACAGTGATGTATTCACATATTACTTGTGAACACAGCCCTGTATACTGTAAATAATCTCCATGTTATTTATAATATCTATTAAAGTGCAAATTGTATTCATTGTTATTCTCTATTACTTAGAGATTATTGGTAATAATCATGCTTAGTAAAGAAATAATTTATTTTATAATTATATTATATCTGCTCTCAGTTGAATCCATAGATGTAGAACCTATAGAAAAGAGGAATAATTCTATGACTAGTGTGTATCTACTTTTTTTTAGTTCATAAAGGCATATATATGAATATACATAATCAGCTGATGTAAATTGTGCAGTTTGGCCAGTCTTCAATCTGTAGTGCAAGCTGTTTCAAGGCAGAAATTCCTGGCCAGGCACCGATGTTTCATTCTTGACCATAATTCCCTAGGGAAATTTCAGTTTTATAATTAAGACCTATCAACTAAATGGATGAGGTCAGGTTTAAGGACGGTAATCTACTTTACTTTAAGTCAATTGATTCTATGTGTTATCCACATCTTTAAATAAAATGCCTTCACATCAGCACCAAGATTAGTAGTGCTTAATTGGACAGTAAGGTAATATTGCTTATGCAAATGGGCACATAAAACTCATGCCACTGTTCTTTTCTTACCAACTTGACACCTATACATATATCGTCCATACATATCATTGTGATCTGTTTTAGCTCCCTGCCTGCTTGTTTTGGACATAAGAAAATTAATTGAGGTAGATTTATTTTTCTCATGATTTCACAAGCTTCAGTTCATCATTGAAGGAAGAATGAGGAAGAACAGGTCAGCTTTCATGATGGAGGCCTGGAAGCACAGAAAAAGAACATAAGATGGAGCCAGGGCAAGATGTACATAGCCCTGAGAACATGCAGTAGTGAGCCACTTCTAATGGTCCAACAGCCAACTCAGCATGGCTTCCCAACAGTTTCATCAGGCTACAGACCCATCAAAGCAGTCCTTAGGTGAGAGCCTTTGTAATGTAATTGTCTCTGAACATGTCTACCCCAAACCACCCAGAATTATTTATCAATCTCCTAGGTGTTCCTCAATCCAATAAATTTGAAAATTAAGACTTCCCACAATATTATCCAAATAAAGATAATAGGAAAGTCCTACTTCCACCAAACATATGCCTGTCATACCTATAACTGAAAACTTCTCAACTATTTTCTTCATGTCTTGTATGAAAGTCATATTTCTTGATAGTTCCATAACTGAAATAACATGGAACAAAATAATCTATTCTAATACCATTTTTGGTTATAAAGTGTTAAGAACGGAAATAAAATAAAATATCAGATTTTCTCTCTCATAAATATGTACATAATCTAAATATATTAAGAAAAATCACTGTAACAATTCCAGATATGTATTCATCAAAACTCACAACTAGCCACCTGGTTTTAATTACTATTTAGAATTACTTCCTTATTCTTCTAATCATTTCATATGCACCTTGTCCTCACAAGAACCTCTGATGGTGTACTAGATTTTTTCTACTAATGTAATAAAATTCCTAATATGATTAAATTAAGATGAAAAAGTTTTTTAGCACAGAGTTTTGGCTAACTTGTAACATGTCTTGTACATTGTGAAAGCAGTACATGACAGAGCAAGCACACTTCTCTGAATATTAAGAAGCAAAAGAGAGCAAGGAATGGACAAGACAAAATCCCAATTACTGAGAACTTCCCAGTAGGTCCCATTTCTCTATGATCCCTACAACTGGCAATAGCATCAAAACCTGGAGACCATGTTTTAATACATCAGCCTTCTATTCACTTTTAAAATCCGAAATGTGAAAGCTAGTCATATTTTCTTTGTTTGGGGGGTGATCTTCAATACTGACACATCCGGGTTTATAGTAGTGCCAATAATTATCTTGCCATGTCTTTGATGAAGTAGTCATAATTTTTCCATTGCCTCTAATTACAAGACACTGTGGTATTAAGCAATACCATACTCGATAATCATTGTCACTTTTATGTAGCAATGGTCCAATTTTCTTTTAGTATCCAAGATAACCAAAACCAGTTTTGTTCTTTGTTCTTCACCAGCTGTAGAGGTAGGAGGTGTTCACAGAGAAAGGTTTGATTTCTGGTTGAATACTATTTGTGTCCCCCTGTGAAGCACTCTTAACTTTGGAAATAGAATAAGAACAGAGCTTAAGAAGGCCACACAGGAAATAAAAATATTATTACTGGAATTAGCTATGATTAACCATGAGCAACGCTACTTCCTTTGATCATTGGACCATGGAATCTTGGCTATGAGATAAAGGGCCATACATATGGAATCATTGCAACTTTGAATGGTTTAACATGAGAAAGTCCAAGTTCTCAACTGGGCAGTGCCAGGTAGTTGGTTAAGAGGAATCTTAAGTCACCAACTCAAACTAGGACATTCTGAAGGACAATATTGATACGATCTAGATCATAATAAGACACTTGGATAAAATCAAGTCATTCTCTAAAACTGCATTCTGAAACCAGTTATCTGCTGTGATAACTTCAGTAATTTTCTAAATTTAGTCATTTATATTTTTCTTAGATTTACTGAAGGTAATCACAGAATCTTTGTATCAGGGTTGTTACTAAGATTGTCCATTGATAGATGGAACATAATTTAGAACAATGCCAGGGAAATAGAAAGTACTCTTAAGTATCACCATCATGGACATTAAATCATAATTTAAGCTCTTTAAATGACAGATATGGAAAAATGTTTGTGGTATGGTAGAATCAGAATGCTCTAAAGAGTGAGATGTTTCTTCCTGCCTCTGTTTGTGTATGTGTGTGTGTGCGTGTGTGTGTGTGTGTGTGTGTGTGTGTGTGTGTGTGTGTGTGTGTGTGTGTGCATATATATGTATATATGTGCCAGTTCTGGGCTTAAATTGAGGGCCTAGGCACTATCCCAGAGCTTTTTGCCCAGGACTTGAGAAAAAAAAACATTTTTCCTCAAGACGTTAACTCTATGAGCTTCAGCTCAACGTTTGGCTTTCTAATGCTTGCTTAGAGGTAAGAATCTCGTAGGTTTTGCTACTTGTAATGGCTTGGTCCTTAATCCGCATATCTGAATTTCACAAGTAGTTAGGATTATAGATGTCAGCAACCAGAGCACCACTCATTTTTTCCTCTTTTGTATAGACCTTAATACTTCTCTTTAAAGATCTTAGACAAATAATCATATGAAAGAAAAAAAAAACACTTAAATACATATCTTAGGGTTCATTTCCCTAACATCAACTTATCTGACTTTTTCTGCTTGATTCAGACATATACTAGATATTGCAAATAAAGGAAACCATGGGACTTATGTTTCTTTGGGCCTGGCTTACCTCACTTAATATAATTTTTTCCAAGCCTTTCCATTTACTAACAAATGGGGCAATGTCACCTCCCCCACAATATAATCCCTGCTTTCACTCTATTTGATGTTGGTTTAATTTGTGGAAGGGAAGGGGGAAACCAAATCATTTAAATAGGGATACAGGTGGACCCATTGCTACAATGAGATGTACAAGTCGTTATGTCGAAAATGAACTTTACAACGTTGATGGGGTGGATTGTGTGGGAGGGCGGGGAGGGAGGATGGGAAGGGATGGTTAGGGGAAACAAAGAAGGAGGCTACAATGCTTGATAAGAAATGCACTCATTATCTTGCCCATGTAATTGTAACCCCTCTGTAATGTATTTTCACAATAAAAAATAGAAAAAGAAAAAAAAGGAATCTTAGACAAGTGTTTAAAGTCTTCCAAAGTTATTTTTATCATCCGCAAAACAATGTTAGAAATACTCATATACATTATAAACATAGATATACATGTATACACATACTTTTATAAATGCAAGAACCAGTGTATTTTCGATATACATGTATATACATACTTTTATAAATGCAAGAACCAGTGTATCTGAATCTTAAAATTTTGCATTATTCTTTAGAAAAGTAATTACTTTTAGTATGCATTGCAACCATGAGTAGTGCAACTTAATTGTCAGATAGTTTCATTAATTCAAAATTTAGCTCATTCATGAATAAAATATTCTCAGGGAAAATGTCAATATACACATGTATATGAAAGTAATACAATGAACTCTAGAATTGCCATTCTATTATAATAAGCCAACCTTGTTAAACTGATATGCTTCTTCTCATGAATAACAACTAGATATTTTCACTTAGTCTGGAGGGTCATATTCAACTTGACAAATTGCTTTGAGAAAATTCCCCTATCAAAGATATCATGTAAAAATCTTCTTTTTGGAAAGTGGATTAACATGGTATAAACGGCTTTCTTCTCAAGTGTGTGTGATGAGGCTATCAATTTACATTCTGTTTTGAAAGAGAGATTGTAGAGGATCTATTTTGATGTAGTGAATGCTATAGAAATATACATATTAAGTTATGATGCCATCTACAATACTATATGAATGTGCCTAAAATTGTAATGAGATTTTTGTTACCTCTTTGTATTCTAATGGTATGAAGAATATTGTTACTAGATATTCAGAGATACATTGTATTCTAATTTCAACTACTCAATGAATATTTAAAGTTGTATCAGTTATCTTGTTGTTGAAAGCATAGTGGACTAAGGCCGTGATTTTTGGATCATTGGTCTGGCTTTAAAAAATCATATTCTGGAGAGAAATTGAGATAATTATCCATTTAGGTACATGGGTTATTTCCTGTTATTGACTTATTGTTATGGTAACAATAGAGTATAGAAACACTTGATTCTATCAAACGGTTGTCAAGTCAGTAATTTTCACATGTCACTACTCCTAAGAAAACTATACTTTTTTCTCCTCTCTGTCTCTCTGTATCTATTTAAGTCTCTGTCTCTGTCTCTCTCTTGTGTCTCAATACTGGTGGTTGGACTCAGGAAGTGACATTGTCCTTGAGCTTTTTTTGGTAGTTAACTGCAGATAAGAGTCTCATAAATTTTCTTGCCTCGGCTCTTTTCAAACAGTGATCCTAAAATCTTAGACTCCTGAATAGCTACAATTGCATATGCGGGTCACCAGCACTCACCTTCTTCAGTAATAATAATAATTATTATAATACAGTTATAATAATTGTAACACATATATAATATGATATAATATACCATATGATGTTTAATAATAGAATTATAATATAGTATAACTATATTATAATATATAATATAATGTATATTATATATTGCACATTATATAATATAACATTACATATTGTGTATAATATAAAACACATTATATATAAGTATACATCATATAATATAATGTATAACATATGATATCTATTATATATCACACATTATATACAATAGCTTATATTAACATATACTGTTATAGTATATATTATAATATATTATATTCGAGTATATGCAATATACAATATTATATACAAACATAATATCTTACATACATCATATTGTCATTACATAATATATACATTATATAATGTATATAATATACATCATATAAAATGATAATATAATATTTATTATATATCATTATTATGATGCATGAATTCTTACTAAAAATTGTTAATGCTGCTACTTGGGCTTGAAGTCAGGGCCTTGTACTTTTGCTGGGCTTTTTAGCTTCATATTGGTACTTTATCATTATCATTTGATCCACTGGGGCTGGCTGCAAACTGAGAACTCCGGGATTCTCAGATCTCAGCCTCCTAGTATCTAAACCTACAGTGATTTGCCAGTAGCATCTAGATTTTTTATTTTTTTCCTTTCTCATTTCATATTCAGAAAATAAAAAGGTTTTCTGTAAACTTCTATGTCTTTCGTCTCTTGGACATTTAGTCATGCCTTCAATATATTCCTTGTGCAACAATTAAATCTAGAGTAATGATTCCATTTTCTTTCATTGTATCATAGAAAATTATGAAGTAGTCCTATAAATGCTCCCAGTCACACATATGTATATGTTTTATGAAATTAAATCATAACAATTACTCATCATTGTAAATTATTTTAGGAAAATGTTTGCCGAAACTAACCACATAATTTTATCATTATCCAAGAAAAATATCCCCTCCTAATTCAAATAGAAAGGAAAGAAAACCTGTTCATATTAATTTTCTGATTAAATCCACTACTTTTTCTATATATCCTTTTGGAAGAGTTATCCATTTGATATTTAGCTAGATACCTTGTATAGTCCTAAGGACAGAAAAGTAATGGGTTATGTTAAATGTTTCTCATAGTAATTACCTCTCATGAAGAAATTATGGGTAAACAGAAGGGTAGGGGGTACCATTTGTTGGTAAACTACAGGAACATAACACTTTTGAGATTTGGGTTAGAGAAAATAAATAATGAATCCACTGGAACTTATAGAAATTGTTAGGAAACATTTATAGGATTTATGATGAGCAGTTTCTTGCAATAATTTAGAAGGTCTAGGCTTGCACATAAATGCCTAGGTGCTTGTTAAAGTATGATGAACCACGTAGCATATTGTTTCTGTTTTATCCAAGATTTAGATTTAAAGTCATAGAATGCTGATACCAGTGAGGAATTTCAATGTACACTTCCACTCAAAAATTAAGTATATGGAATAATAATATGGAATAATATATATATATATATATCAGTTTTTCCCAAAGGAAAGACAAAATAGAATGCACAGAAATTTAAATATTGGAATGTAGGACATATTATATTTTTATGAATTTTTTATGTGGATACATCTAGGACCTAACCAGTTTTATGAAAGTCATATCATTTATAAGTTATTTATTTTCAAAAATTATTTGTTGATAGAATACATCAACCATATCGATGAGTGAGGAAAAATAAATTTGTTATAAAAGTATGTTACCTTATTTGTTATAACATTATTCATAATATTTTTATGATAAAACATATTATGGAAAAACTATATTAAACCAATATAAATAGATTTATAATATTGATATTGAATCCTTGAAACTATAGAAAGATGAATTAATAATGGGCGTGTATACATAAACTATGATGATAGACAATTGCTCATTTCATAGGCTTTATTATATTCTAAAAGTCTTAATTTTTTAGTAAATGAAGACATATGCTTTTAACACATCCATTTGAAATAACTTCAAAACCACTAAGAGCAGGATTTTTTTGTCAACTCTATGAGATTAGTTATAGATGCTTCAGATGCTTTATTAAATAAGTTATGCTAATTATTTTATTGCATGGTTATTGTAGTATTGCAATTTTCTACTAAAACTATGTATTATGATGAATTACATATAAAAATACCAGTTAATTTTAATAGATATATGCAGTAAGCTGTGACTTCTAATAATCAAGGATGGAGAACACTTACATACGTGTTCAGTGCCCTTTTAAATCCTGTAGAAATTAGTACCTCTTTCAAAAGACCCCTAGGAAACAATTCATTAAATAATAGTAAACACAAGTTTTGTCTTATAATCAGTGCTATATTGTATCCATAGTTTTTCAAGACAGAGTTATGACTCATATTTATAAATGTTCCTCTTAATATTGTCTTCACTGAATCAAAACGATTCTAGCAAATGGTTTTGAATTTCTGTTTGTGTGTGTGTGTGTGTGTGTATGCATGCATGTGCGTTTGTACATGGAATGTGTGTGTTAGTGCTGGGTATGTACTTAGGTCCTCATTCTCTCCTTTCACTATTTTTGCTGGAAGATGGACCTCTACCACTTGAGCCACAGCTACATTTAGAGAATTTTACTTAATAATTGGAGGTAAGGCTTTCCTGGTATTTGTCTGACTAGACTGGCTTCAGATCTCAGGCCCTTGAGTACCTAGGATAAGAGGATTGAGCCACTGCTGCCTGGCTAGGAGCTTGTGTTTGTTTGGGTTTTTTGTTGGATTCTAGGAAATTTTGAATTTCCCTCTTTATTTAATATTGACCAAATCATCTTTTATCAGATTGTGTTTAGTTCTTTTATGTCGTCTCCTTGCAATTCTCTCAGCTTACAGAATAAGGAGGTATATTGCTGCATACTAAGGAGTATCTATGAACTTATATATCCATTCTGTATTTGCATTAAGCTAAGCAGAAGATTATAACATCTCTGATACCAATCCTCTAGTCTTATATTTCTAGCCATCGCATCTTGTCTGAAAGTTTATATCCAAAAAATGAGAAACAGTTCCCTCTATTCCATTGTTCATTTCTACTTATTCCACATACTGCTATCAGAATGGCTGACCAAAAACTTACTGTATTGATCACCATCAGCTTTATAGCTGCTCTTCAGTTTCCATGTTAATTAACTCTGTGCCTATTTGTTTTTGCTTTCTTTTTTTGTTTGTTTATTTGGTCTGTTGTGGAGGCTGAACTCTGGGCTTGGGTGTTGTCCCTCAGTTCTTCAACTCAAGGATAGTGCCCTACTACTTGAGCTACAGCGCTACTTCCAGCTTTTTTCTGCTTATGCGGTGCTGAGGAATCGAACCCTGGGCCTCATGCATGAGAGGCAAGCACTCGACGCTTAGCCAACTTCCCAGTACCCCATTTTCAATGTTTTTATAAATAGGCTAATTCCATACACTTACCACGTAAATGTTTTACAAGTACTTACTCCCAGTATTTACCTTAGCTTTTCAAATTCTTTTAATTTTATTTTATTGTAAAGATGCTGTACAGAGGGGTTACAGTTACATGAGTAAGTCAATGAGTATATTTCTTGTCGAGCCTTGTTACGCCTTCCCTTGTTGTTCTCCCACTATCCATTCCCTCCCCAACCCCTCTCACTCCTCCCCCCACTGAAGTTGTAAAGTTCATTTCCAATATACATTCTTGGGGGTTGCAATGGGTCATCCTGTTTCCTTGTTTGGGAAGCAATTTTTACACTTATTATTATTTTCAGCTTCAAATATTATATTATGACCTTTTTTGTTATATATATTATTTTCACTAAAATGTAAAAATAAATACGTAAGAATATTTTCTTAAATATTTTAGTATATATTATTTTCTTATGTTTTTTCTATACCTTTCATGGGAATTATTTCAATAAAGTGCAAACTATAAAGTTTTTTGGTGGCAGAAATATAAGAAAAATTAAAAAGAAAAAAAGCATCTGAGAATATTCATTTCTTTTGTAAATCAGAAGGTAAGACTACCTCTTGAATTTTTATATTCTTACTATAGGCACATTCAAAGTATATACTAATATAAATTTTAAAATGCTTAAAATGTAAGTGTCTATTAATTTTCCTAATTGGATCAATAAAGTAAACTACTAACTTTAACTTGTATTCAACTAGTTTGAAATACTAATTTTTAACTAGTTTTATATGTTAATACTAATTCACTTTATTGAATCAATTGCATTTGTCAGT
The DNA here is from genome assembly GCF_024711535.1 of Dipodomys merriami. Lineage (NCBI taxonomy): Eukaryota > Metazoa > Chordata > Mammalia > Rodentia > Heteromyidae > Dipodomys > Dipodomys merriami. The sequence goes on from NW_027204385.1 coordinate 24,998, forward strand.
GACAATTTCATTTAGAGCTACTTATGATGCCAAGTGAGTAATCATACTATTAATTTTGGCATGAATGATCTCAGAAAATAAATAAATACTTTAAAATTACACACCAAAAGATTTCTTTAACACTGAATAACTGTGTTGCACCTTAACATGTTCATTCTGTCGTTTTTATTCCTGAGTTGTAATCATTTATGTAGAAAACCTCATTATCTTAGTACCTTTAAAAACAGTTCCTAGAACAATCTGTAAGGATTACTGTACCTCACTTTGACTATGTCAGACACCTCTGCGTGTTCCTTCTGCTAGCACAGTGACACACCTTTTATTCTAGAACTGTTCATGTTATAATTTTCCACTGTGTGTATGGTTAAGTTTCATGAGCAAGAGAGGAGAGAGACTTTGAGTAAGTCGAGACTTTGACTCGAGACTTCGAGTACAGTGCTTGACAAGCTTGGAAGAGCTCTGAAGTGTAACAGTCCTGTAACTTTGAGCAGTACTTCTGACATCACAAATGCTCTCCGGGAGGCTATAAGACAGGGGGTGAGTGGCTATCCCACGCACGAATTGCAGGAAGCAATTAAAGGCTATAGTGAATCTAACACTGGAGAGCTAACTGGCTTCCAGAGTGATTTTTCGTTATGCTTCAATGTTATACATTTCAATTATTCTTGCTCCCTAATACCAACTTCTTCACCCTGTTAAACACACATTTAATAACTGTCCTTTCCTTCTTAACAAGCAATAGAGAAAAAAGAGTTAAAATATTTTCTCAGAAAGCACAGAAGCTAAGAGGAATGCTAGAGGACTTAGAAAGTATATTTAGGGAAGTAATTTAAATCAATCGCAAGCTCATAGTCATATTCAAGAAGTAACATTGCTTATGTGAAAATTAGAAGGTGATTTTATCTGGTGGGAATTGACAAATATATATCCAATATTAATCTTCCTTTACAAACATTCTTAGAGAAATCCACAATGACGGGCTAAAATATACTTTTAAGTCTTTACTGAAATTGTCATTTATTTCCAGGTTTCTTGCCTTTATTATTTTAATTGTAAGGTAATATCTAATGTATGGGACCTGTGCAATGTTGTTGTTCATATCATATCCAAAAATGTTCTCTAACAATTATTTCTTAACAATGTTTATGCAATCACATGAACTCACTTGGAGAGTGTTAAGTAAGGCTAGCTGATTCCTAAAATTCACCTTGCCTAAATCAGTAATGGGGACTAATGTTATTGGAGTAGGCTCATTATTATTGTAAATTAATATATTATCATTGAAATTATTACACTACTGTTAGAAGTTAATGTAAAATACTACTTGAAAACTAGTCCCCTAAAAATTGTGCATTGACAGCCTATTGCTATTTTACATAGTTAGATTATAGCAATGTTACATATTGGATAATTCATCTTGTTTTATTTCAAAAAATAAACTCTGACTTAAAAGTAAAATGATTTCTTTAGTTAATATTTCTTAGTGTGAGAGGTACTCTGTATGTACTGAATTTAGAACTTTGATATTTGTTCATAAGCTTTCTTATGATACTTTAATTTATACTTATCAGCATAGTGAAACAAAATTGACATTTACATATAATATTTCTAGCCATGAAAGCTAATTAAGCATAACTTGTACCAGTATTGCCTGTTTCTGCCATGTTTTTTATGTTATAATATCCAATTTAAACTCTTAATCCCAAAAGAATAAACTATTTATTTGTAGTTAGAAAAAAAACACTTTAATTTATGCTAATTACAATGACTAGAATCTGAGAGGTAGCAGCAGGAAAGTAACTCATATTTGTAGGAAGGTATCCATTCTAGAATGAAGAATGATAGTACAACTGAATAAATTGGCCCAAGAGGATCAAGTTAAGCCATAATTGGAAATGCTAAAAGTAAAATTACAGAGCTGTAAATAAAACATCATAAACTGTACTAAGGTAATACCCCCAAATGACAGATACAGAAATCACAAGAGAAGAAGAAAACAATTAATCAATATTTTCAAGTCCTTAGTAATACCTAAATTTAAGAATAATCATGTTGGAAAAAGATTTATATTCCAGTAGATTTCAATATTTTTAAAATTTTATCTAGGGTCAGAAGGATAAACAGATATAGCAATTAATAAGGCCTAAAAGATGGGGTCCTGACTATGTGTATTACTATTCTCATTTCATGCCCTACTCAGGTCCTAACCCTCTCTGCTCCACCAAACTTGGCCTCCCTACTACATATGCTTTTGACATATTACACATGAATTTACCTAGTTTGTTGCAAGCTTTTGTTTGTTCTTGCCTCTCAGATTTCTAGCTTCCCAAACAGGTATTTGATTTACTTCTTTCACTTTTTAGTTTTTTTTTAAGTAAACACTCACTAGCTGATGTTATTGATTGATTGCTTGATGGATGGATGGATTGATGAATGGATAGATGGATGGATGCTTATACATGGGCTTGAACTCAGGACCTCACTCTCTCCCTTGTTCCCCTTCCCCCCACACACACATCAAGACTGGTTCCCTACCACTTGAGCCCTGGATCCACTTCTGACTTCTTGGTGGTTAATTGGAAATGAGGCTTCAAACCTTGATCCTCAGAGCTCAGTCTCCTGAGTAGCTAGGATTATAAGCATGAACCACCACCACCCAGGTCATATTGACATTATTTGTGTGTTTGTTTTCCCCAAGCACACAAAAGGATTAAAGTAAAATATTACACAACTGTTTAATTTGCTACTCATTAGGGCAAAATTAGAACTCTTTCTTCCAAAAGACTTATAACAATCTGCTACATATTTATATCTAGGATTGGAAGAACTTAGCATTTTCTTGTCCTGGTGAGATTTCACTGAAAAAGACATTGCTATTTTCTCATTCACATATTTACTGCTGCCATCTTGGTAAGCTTGCCGAATGTGCACATGTGCACATGAATGTGGATTCTTATCATTTGTTTGAACTATATTCTATACATTTACCATGCACTCCAAATTGCTTAATACTAATGATTACTTCACAGAACAGAACTTCAGTTTGTGAATGTACTTATCAATTAGATTAATTAATTAATCAATTATTAATTCTTAATTCCCAATTAATTAACAATTCTCAATAGTTCAACCTGACAGTTTCTTTAGTCTGCTTTCACAAACACAAGATCAAGGGTCAGAAGTGTTAGGAAACCTGCCGATGGCCATACATCTAACATGAGTTGGGATTACAATGCAGTTTTTCTGGACAGGTAAGGTAGCATGGAATAGAGCTTGAGCCTCCATTTGAGGCCCAGGAAAAATGTTATTTAAAACTTCTCATTAATGTACTTTCATTAATCATAATGCATGAACATAAATTCATTAATTATAAGACATTCACAGCATTTATATAATATACAAATGGAAGAACTGGGTGAAGAGAGTGGAACTATTTGTGTTAGCTTTCCAAGCTTTCTACAAATATGAAGAATGTTCTATAAGGGAGAAATATAGAAAAGGTGACATTGATTCAGATCCATTGTATTCATAAGCTGGCTTGTGGAATTAAATCCCTTTGTAAAATTCATTAACAAAAAAACACTTTAAAATGCTCTAGTAAAAGAAGTATATTAAAACTGTATATAAATTGGTCACTCGTTGCCTAAGCCTATAATCTGGATACTCTGGTACCTGAGATCTAAGGATATCTGTAGCCAGTCTAGGCTTACATATGAGAGAGAAACTTACCTTCAATTAGACAGCCAAATGCCAGGAATGGAGTTGTGGATCAAGTGGTAGAATGACAGCCTTGAACAGATGAACCAAGCATGAGTATGAGATCATATTTTCAAACGTCAGTAAGCAGTGCTTAAAATGAACAAGCAAACAGCAATAGTATGATTGGGTTGGCTTTAAATCATGATAATCTGGTATCTACCTCCTGTGCATGTTGACTACCATGTGTGAGTAACTGAGTCTTGGCTCATATTTGCTATGTCTACTTGCTGTCCTAATTCAATTTGCCAGAAGTAAATATATTTTGATAAATTTACAAATAAGAAAAATGGTAAAAATGAGATATTAAAGAATTATATGCGCCTGCTCAGTTTTTCATTTTACAATGAGGAAGAAAGTTTCAAAATGATAGAGAATAAAGGTTCCAAAATTTTAACAGTTTTCCAATTGTAAATATTCATAGATGAACTAGTTTAACTTTGCTTGTTTTTTTTTGTTTTTTTTTTTTTGTTTTGGTTAGGGAGCAAAAGGAGAAAAGTTGTTGCTCTTTAGTTTGTTTTTGCTTTTTAAGATAGGGAGTGGCACTATTCTCTAGCTGTCCACAAACCATTCTACCTCAGCTTTCCAAGTAGCTAGAATTACAAAATGAGTTTATATTTGTATACCCCTATGAATGATTTACATTTTGCATTCCTACCAGGCATTGGTAGCTCACACCTGTAATCCTACCTACTCAGGAGACTGAGATCTAAGAATCATGTTTCAAAGTCTGTCCAGGCAGGAAAGTGCATGAGACTCATCTTCAATTAACTACCAGAAAACCAGAAATAGCACGGTGGTTCAAAGCAGTAAAGGTCTAGACTTGAGTAAAAAAAGCAAATTAAGTTCATAATGCAAAGAAAAGTATTGGTTTAGAGTGTTTTACTTTCAGATAAAATACTTTTGCTTGAATGTGTCTTGATGCATACACATAACTATGGACATATATAAAGGGAAAGTCTGTGGAGAAAGTGGTATCGTTAAAATAGGGATACAGGTGGACCCATTGCAACAATGAGATGTACACGTCGTTATGTCGAAAAATGAACTTTACAACTTTGGTGCAAGGGGGTTAGCAGGGAGGATTGGGTGGGGGGCAGGGGGAAGATGGGAAGGAGAAACAAAGGAGTAGGCTACAATGCTTGATAAAAATGTACACATTACCTTGCCCATGTAATTGTAACCACTCTGTACAGTATTTTCACAATAAAAAAATAAAATAAAATAAAGAAATCAAAAGAAAATAATATGTTTAGCAAAAAAAGGTGTGACCACTCTATAAATTCTGTGGCTCAACTATTTTGAGCATTGAGAATTTGCCAAAGGGGAAACACAGTCATTTCTGGAAATCTCAACGAAGTGTCACTTTGTGGAAATGGAAGTGTGTTCAAAACGAAATAGGAGGTGAGAAAGTAGAAAGTAAATATAGCCAACTCTTTCTGAAATTAGAATTGAAAAGTGAGTTTTGAATATTCCAAAAAGTAGGATTTGACATGAGGGTGATTTTTTAAGTAGTTAAAAAATAGTATTGAATGTTTGATGGTAGAACAGTC
>NW_027204386.1:0-30301 GCF_024711535.1 Dipodomys merriami
GTCCTATGTTTAGAAAAGGTGGTCTTGCTCTTTTGTCCAGTGCTGGGCTTCAAATCAGGCCCTGGACCAGGTCTGACATTCTAGTCTTCAAGGATGATGAGCTTCCCCTTCCCCCACAGTGCAACAGAGCTACCCACACCTGAGTTCAAATCCTAGCACTGACAAAATATTCATCCTGATGTCAGAAGCCAGTTGTTGCATGCGTTTTCTTCTCCTGTGAAAGTCCTGGGTATCAACTAGGAAGGGGAATTCATAGACAACCCTATAACCATGGGAACCTTTTGTCATCCATGTCAGCACAGTTATACCTGTCACCATACTTAGTAAAATACACAATACCTCCATGATTTAGATACAAAATAAGGAGAAGTTCACTAAACACAATATGCTGTTGACACATGTATGTCAATATAGATTGTATGTTTAAATTATGAATTTATGATATAGTGGAACACCTTGGGGATCAATGTCAGATCCTGGGACTGGCTTAGATCCTCAGTTGCTCACAGGTTGGTGTGTTCACCTTGACTTATTGGCCAGTTGGTCCTACTAGGCCCTGAGTTCAGATCCCAGCACTACCAACAAGTGGATCGTGGAGTAAGAAGCCAAGTTTGAAACTTGTTTTTCTTTTCTCTGAATATCCTGGGTGATCCTGAGAATCCTGGCAGGGTGGAGAACATTTCTACAAATCTAGATGCTCTGTGATAGGATTTCATCAATGAAATAAACAGAATGGGTTTCATCATAGTACAATCAATGGTAAATAAATGAATAAAACAAAAAATACCACACCAAACATGTATGGACTGAATATCAACAGGTAAGTATAAATCCTATCTTTACAATGCATATAATTAGTATGTTTTCCAGGGCTTGGGCTTGAATTCAGGACTAGTGAACAGGCCTGACTTTCTTATCTTCAAGTACGGTGATCTTCCCCTTCATCCACATTGCTGCCGATTTACCCACATCCTGAGATCAAATCCAAAGCCTAGAAGAGTAAATGGCATGAATTGCAAGCCAGGAAGCTTTTTTAAAAAAATTACTTTTCTTAATATGGGGCTTGAACTCAGGTTGTAACAAGTCTGCCTCAGCTACGATAACCCTAAGCTGGGGTGCAGCCACTAGACCTATACCTGCTCCTGGGATCCTAGACCCCCAGGCCTTGCAGGGAAAACAATGCACAGAAAAATTGTGGCCTTTTTATGTTTTCTTCGTTTGCACGGTGACCCTCATGGGTCTGAATGACACTGTTGCAAAGGGTACTTCATCTTGCATTGCTGAAGGCTGCCAGACTATTGGGGAGGCCTTAGGCCCACGTGGCAACATACTCCCTGATTTCGAGTCCCCGTCCTGACTCCAACCAATGGCAGGAGATACTAAGAAAATGGTCCCCCATCCATAGGACTAACAATGGAATGTTTTCAATGTCATGGTTGAATGAGTTGATTGTGAATGATGTTCCTATAAAATTAGACCGCATCATTTCAGGAGGCTGATAGACTTTATTTAATATTTATGAAGCATGAAAAGAATATTATTACTTACAGAAACACAATAATTTCAGGAAACTGATTTCATTAAGGATGAAAACAATAATATTAATTACATGGATGCATAATTAAAACCCAGGAATTGGTAGGAATGTAATCTATATAACTGAATAATGTACAGATATCTCTTACACTCGAAAAGATACATATCTATTAACGTACTGCCATCTGCATATCAATGTTATTATTTTGTTAACATCTGTGGCTTGATATCACGTCCTGGGAACAGCCTGTCAGCTCAATTTGCCCCAGGATGGAGTGTTGACACTCACCCATTCATGAATTGGGCCTTGTAGGCTTGTAGGCCATGAGTTCAGATGCCAACACTGCCAAAAAATGAATTGTGGAGTAAGAAGCTGATGGTGCCACATGTTTTCCTTTTCTGTGAAAGTCCTGGGTGTCAGGTATGAAGTGGAATACATATGCAGACATATATCCTATGTAATTAATGTAATAAATGCTTTTTTGGGGGGGCTTTGGTCATGGGACCGGAATTCTGGGCATGGGCGCTGTCCCTCAGCTCTTCAACTCAAGGCCAGCACTCTACCACTTGAGCCAGAGGGCCACTTCTGACTTTTTTCTTTTGCTTATGAGGAATCGAACTCAGGGCCTCATGCCTGCAAGCTAAGCATTCTACCACTGAGCTACCTTCCCAGGCCCATGTAATCAATGTTTTATGTGACATAATATTCAATAAAATAAATGTTCAATGCATGAATAAAACAAAAAATTAAATAACTGCACTGAATGAAATATAGTCAAATATATTTATAAATATAAATCATATATGTAAACTGTACATGAACAGGATGTTTTCTAGTGGTGGGGATTTATTTCAGGCCTAAGGAACAGACTTGAATTTCTTGAGTTCAAGGAAACCAGCTTTTCCTTCCCAAATAGTGCATCAGAGTTAACAAGACCATGAGTTCCAAAACCAGTCCTGGCATAAAAATGGCACCTTTATAGTATGTGTGACCCAATTCTTAGTTATTTCATTATGCCTCCATTTTATTAATGTGATTGTTTAAATTCTCAATAAAATATTAACTAACATCGATCAGTGTCCTATAATATAATTGTGTATAATTTTATACTGGAATCATTCAAGAACTGCTCATTCAATCATGACACACATCACATTCCGTGTAATCTTATGGATAGGAGTAAGTTTTTTGGATCTCCTGCCATTTGGAGGTGGCAGGACCAGGATACAAACTGTGGGCTACAGCTCCCACCACTTAAACCCAAGGATAGGGAACTCACCTGTTTTTCCAAGAACATCAGCAAGACCAATGATTAAGTAGGCACCATTGGCTCTCAGCAGTTCTCCTTGATACTTACAAGGCTGTGATTGGAGGATCATGGTTGAAGTCATCCTATGCAGGAAAGTCCTTGAGACCCCTTTCCAACTTCAGTGACAACAAAGCCAGAAGCACTGTGGCTCCAGTTTGGAGGGCCAGCCTTGAGCAAAAGTAGCTCACAGACTGTGCCCAGATCCTGAGTTCAAGGTCCAGGACTGGCAACAAACAGAAATACACAATAATTTGTGCAACCATCCAGTTAAAGCTGGTCACCCTCTTGTCTCCAATTGAACTGACATTCTTCCCTGAAAACGGGCTGGGGAGATGCTAACTTCTTGACTCTGCCAATGTGCTTGCATCACTGGATTCCGGCCACACCCCCATTCTTTCATGGTTCTTTCTGACCAATGGGATACAAGAATGGTGGCCACGCCCACATTCCATGCTGCCTGGTAGCACCGGGATTCCCAATGTTAGTTTACACCACTACGAGCAGTTGAGGAAGGTGAGGTGTTTGAGTGGTGAGGAAGAGACTCAAGGCGACTTCGGAGTATAGTAGGAAATTGAGAAGCCTGCCGGTGCCCCAGCTGCTTTCCCCCTTTCCCAAGTTTTGAGATTTCAAATATCAGGCAATGTCTCACTGCCAGCCCGATTAAAGCCCCAACCTGATCCCTGGACCTGGTTCTCTACTTTGGGCCCATTTGTCCACAAAACCACTGCCATCACTGCTGGCCCCACCTGGAGCAGCCTCCAGCAGCTTCTCCCAGCAGCACAGGTGAGTGGCCGCCCCCAAACCACCCCTGCTGAGGTCAGAACACCCTTGGAGGCACCATGACCCCTGCTTGTTTCCTCTCCCTGGCTCTGAGGAACCAACTTTCTGTCTTGGGCATTTCTAAAACAGAGACTCAATATATGGTCTGGCTGGGCTGGATCGAGGTTCTCCTATCTGTGACAGGTATGCTCTTCCAGGCCTGGTCCTCTGTAGTTGGGTTGGTAGACAGGTCGCAACATGCGCAGTCATCAATTTAGATGGCTTATCCCCAACTTTTATTCCACAGCAGCCGATTCTTGACCATAGGTAAAGCTCTGGGTAAGGCCGCAACCATCAGACCTCATTTTCCTCACAGGACAGTTGTTAGGAAATAAGGGATTTATACAGAGGGATCTGTGGAACATGGCTAGGCACAGAGGGAGCAGCCTACAGATAAGGTTCTCTGCAGTTCTGTGAGCAAATGACAAGAAGATACCTGGAAAGGGCTCAGATGAGGTCTTTTATTAATCATGCAACAGATGTGGGATTATGAAACAAAACATGGCTCTCTTTCATCATTAACCTATCCCCATATGGAAGGGGATCCTTCATTCTGTGGAGTTTTGCAGCTGGGGAAACCGAGGCACACAGAAGCCTGGTGACCTACTTAGGACTTCAACTTCACAGGAAGCTCAGCCTAACTTTGCTACGATGCTCCCTAAGACAATGGTTGTTATTCAGTAGACTTCTGGTGGTAGGAAGTCCACTTCTTGTCAGTCGTGGGGCTTGAACTCTGGGTCTGGGCACTGTTCCTGAGCTCCTCAGCAAAAGGCTAGCACTCTCCCACTTAATCCCACAGCACCATTTCTGGTTTTCTGGTGTTTTTTTGGATATAAGAGTCTCACAGACGTTCCTGCCGGGGCTGGCTATGAACCATGATTCTTGTATCTCAGCTTCCTGTGTAGTTAGGATTAGAGTTCTAAGCCACCAGCAACCTTTTTAATTGTAATTGTGACTTTTTTTCTCTCCCTCTTTCACAAGAAATGGTTGAATGGGTGCTGGAGGAGGGGGTTCGGCATCCACATGTGGCTAGAACCCAAGGTTGCCCTCTCATTCTGGAGGTGGGCTGTAGTTCAGGTGCTGTCTTGCTCAGCCTGTTGAAACAGCTCCATGAGATAAGCCCCTCTGTGCCCTGGCTAGACCATGACAGTTCTTCATTATCCATCCAGCCTTACTGGATTTATTGTATTGTGTTGCTTTCCACATCATTTCTAGCACCTGGCCAAAATTATGATACATAGTTACTGAATAAAAATGTAATGCCATCTTAAGAAAGTCATTTAGGGCTCTGGAAATGGGGCTTCATGGTACAGTGATTGCCTATCATGCATGAAACCCTGGGTTCAATTCCTCAGTAACACATAAAAAGAAAAATTCTGGAAGTGGTGCTGTGCCTCAAGTGGTAGAGTGCTAGCTTTGAGCAAAAAAAAAAGAAGAAAAAACCTCAGGAATAATTCCCTATCCCTGAGTTTAAGCCCCTGGACTGGCAAAACAAAAACAAAAACAAAAACAAAAACATTTAGTTAGTAAATGCAAAATAAAGAACCCATACTTGTAATATATAATTGCTCCTTCCATATTGACACTTGGCAATAGTCCCTAATTCATGTACTTATATTAGGAAACTGTGTTGAAAAAAAGTTTTGTTCATTAAGTCATAGCTATTAAAGCCACGAATGTGCTTAGATGTCAGGTGAAGATTAATTCTGGAAATTCAACGATTCCAGCATTTGGTATCGTCACTGCTAATCACAAAGAGAAGGGTAGTCTAAGTGTGATTTTGAAACCTTTTGGTCAGTTATGGCACCAAAAAGGCAGAGGGTAATTAAGTGTTGTGACAGAAGATAAAGAATAACTGCAGATGTAAGGAATAAATGATAGTAACTAAGGTATACCAGAAACTGTTCTAGACAACCATTTTTGGTTATTGAAGAACTTGTTGTCAACTAGGCTTTTCCTCATTGTCTATAGCATTCTAAATCTCTTAGGCTAGTTCTTAATCTCTGTGTGATAAAATGTATCTCCTTCTATGCTGTTGTTTCATAGGTGATCTCCTTTGCTTTCTAAAAATCACAGTCTTTCTATATTTCTCTATGAACATTATCTGATACTAAATTGACCTATACAGATGTCAGAGGATGCTAATGTAAGGGTCCCATAGCTCATGAGTCATTAATGTAACAAAATGGAAATAGAGGACATATTTATTGCTATGTCAATTTTTCTGAAAAGCTGCAATGTCATCATTTGGTTAAAATTTCCATTCATTGTCAACATAGTTTTATTCAGTGCACATAAATGCAAATATCTGCCAGGTGCTTCTTGTTTACACCTGTAATCCTAGACACTCAGGACGTTGAAACCAGAGGATTGTGGTTCAAATAAGCCTGATCAGTAAAGTCCATGAGATACTAATCTTCAGTTTACCACCAGAAACCCAGAAGTGGTGCTGTAACTAAAGTGGTAGTGCACTCAAGTTGAACTAAAGAGCTGAGAGACAGCGCCCAGGATCAGAGTTCAAGCGCCACAACCAATAAAAAAGGTGAAATATGACTTTTAACTTTCCGCAAAAGGAATGAAAAGATCAATAATCTTCCCAAGCAATACAAATAATTCCAAAATTATTCAGTGCACCTAATTTTGCTGAGTAATGTTATGGATTATTTGCTGGACATATTCTCTAAAAACAAATCGTTTAACTAGGGATACAGGTGGACCCATTGAAACAATGAGATGTACAAGTTCTAACGTCGAAAAAAGAACTTTACAACTTTGGTGGGGGGGAGGGAGGACCAGGAGGGGGGAGGGGGTAGTATGGGAAGGGATGGGATGGGGAAAAAAAGAGGAGGAAACAATGCTTGATTAGAGATGTACTTGTTATCTTGCCAATGTAATTGTAACTCCTCTGAACGGTATGCTCACAATAAAAAAAGAAAAAAAATTGTCAAATATTAGCTTTAAAATAAACTTCATCTAATATTTCACGTTGGAAAGAGAAGTCTATACAGTTGATGTCACTTGGCTTTCTTATTATCTTACTTCAAAGCCAACCCAGGCAAGAGAGTCTGTCAAACTCTTATCTGTAATTACACAGCAAAAAGCCAGAAGTGGAGTTTTGGTTCAAGCAGTAGAATACTAGATTTGGGGGCTGGTGGGCAGGAAAGAAAACTGTTCACGGACAGGGTCCAGCCTCTGGGTTCAAGCCAGAGAACCAACACACACTTAGCAAACAAGCAAATAAAAAAACCCCATATTTCATTGGAACCCTCTTAAAGAAGTACTGATCTGAGAAGAGGCTCTTTTTCCCGATTATACTCACTGGATGCTTCTTTGAAATCCTTCTTGCTCTGGAGAACTCAGAACTTAATTATAGGAATTGATAAATGACTCCTGCAAGAAGATAAACATCTCAGGGGTGAAATATACATCGATAAGACTTTGAAACCTCCATGTCTTTGTTTCTTTGCAGTAGAACTTTTTTTTGGGGGGGGGTTTCAGTCATGGGCCTGAATTCTGGGCCTGGGCACTGTCCCTCAGCTCTTCAACTCAAGGCTAGCCCTCTAACAATTGAGCCACAGCACCACTTCTGGCTTATTTTTGCTTACGTGGTGCTGAGGAATCGAACCCGGGCCTCGTGCATGCAAGGCAAGCTCTCGACCACTGAGCCGCCTTGCCAGTCCCTGGAGTAGAACATGTTTAAAACAACGTTATTTCCTTTTGTTCTATGCTGGCCTTCAAATGGCACATTATTTCTTTTTTTAATTTATTTTTTGTGGTGAAAATATTGTACAGAGGGGTTAAAATTACTTGGGCAAGATAATGACTACATTTCTTATCAAGCATTGTAGCCTCCTCCTTTGTTCCCCTTCCCATCACTTCCCAGTCTCCCCCCAACCCCCACCTAATCCTCCCCGCTCCCGAATCAAAGTTGTAAAGTTCGTTTTCGACATGACAAATTGTATTTCTCATTGTTGAATTGGGTCCACCTGTATCCTTATTTAAACGACTTTTTTCCCTTTCACCTCCACAAATTATACCGACATCAAATACAGTGAAAGCAGGATTTATACTGTGGGGGAGGGACATACAAAGCAACAAAGAAATAATCTTATAAATGCGTTAGAAACAAATGCATGAAAGAAAAAAAACATTTAAATACATATCTGATGTTTCATTTTCCTAACTTCACATTATCTAACCTTTTCTGCTTGACTCATACATATACTAGATATTGCAAATAATGGAAACCATGGGACTTAGGTTTCTTTGGGGTTGGCTTACTTCACTTAACATAATTGTTTTCAAGACTTTCCATTTCCTACCAAATGGGGCAATGTCATTTTTTCTGATAGAGGCATAGAATTCCATTTTGTATATATTCAACATGTTCTTGATCCTTTCATCTATTTAAGGGCAACTGGGTTGGTTCCATATCTTAGCTATAGTAAATAAAGCTGCAATAAACAAAGTTGTGCTGGTGGCTTTAGTGTGGTCTTGTTTGTAAATATTTGGGTAAATGCCCAAAAGTGGGATTGTTGGGTCATAGGGGAGCTTTATGTGGAGTTTATTAAGGAACTTCCATACTGCTTTCCAAAGTGGTTGAACAAGTTTTCACTCCCAGAAAAAATAAAGTAAGGTTCCCATCTGTCCACATCCCCTCCAGCATCTCTTGTTATTAGAGTTCTTGATTATAGCCATTCTAACAGGGGTGAGGTGGTATCTCAATGTTGTTTTGATTTGCATTTCTTTTATGGCTAGGGAGGTTGAGCATTTCTTCATGAGGTTACTGACCATCTTTTTTTCTTCTTCAAAAAAGTTTCTCTTTAAGTCTTTCGCCTACTTAATCATATGGCAGATGTTTCTTTGAGGATTGGTTGTTGGCAGACTTAATTTTTTGAGTTGCAAGTATATTTTAGATAAGAGATCCTTGGCCGTTTTATGGCTAGTGAAGATCTTCTCCCAATACGTGGGCTTTCTATTGATATTGCTAGCTATGTCCTTTGCCATGCAGAAGCTCTGAAACTTCATGCAATCCCATTTGTCCAACCTTTCTTTGGTTTCTTGTGATTCTTGGTCTCTATTAAGAAAATTTCTGCCTGGACCAAGGAGACCTAGGTTTTCTCCTATTCCATCATGTAATGTTTTCAGAGTGTCTGCTTTGACTCCGAGGTCTTTAATCCATTGGAAGTTGATTCTGGTGCAGGGTGATATATAAGGTTCTAGCTTTAGTTTTCTACAAGTAGTTAACCAATATTGCCAGCACCATTTACTGAAGAGGCTGTCTTTCTTCCATTCTATTTTTTTAGCTCCTTATCAAAGATTAGATGGCTATAGGTCTGTAGGTTCATTTCTGGGTTTTCAGTTCTATTCCATTAGTGCTGAGGTCTGTTCTTATGCCAGTACCAAGCTGTTTTGATTACTATGGCTTTATACTAGAGTTTGAAATTTGGTATTGATATTCCTCCAGCAGCATTCTTACCGTTGAGTGGCGTTTTTGCTATTCGGGGTCTTTTATTGTTCCATATGAATTTTTGAATTGCCTCTTCTATATCCTTGAAGAATGAGGGTGGAATTTTGAGAGGTATCTCATTAAATTTGTAGAGAGCCTTGGGAAGTTTTGCCATTTTCATGATGTTAAGCTTTCCAATCCAAGGGCATGAAAGTTTATGCCATTTTCTAGGTTCTGTTTGATTTCTGTTTTCAAGTTTTTAAAGTTTTCATCATAGCGGTCCTACACTACTTTGGTTATGTTAATTCATAGGTATTTTATTTTTTGTGGGGCTATTACAAATGGAGTTGCTTTCTTAATTTCGGCCACACTTTTCTCATTGTTGGCATACAGGAAAGCCATTGATTTTGGGGGGTTAATTTTTTACCTTGCTACATTGCCAAAGTTTTGAATCAGCTTGAGTAATTTGGGAGTGGAGTCTATGGGATTCTTTAAATACAAGATCATGCAATCTGCAAAGAGGGAGAGTTTTATTTCTTCTTTCCCTATTTAGATTCCCTTTATGTCTCTATCTTGTCTTATTGCTGTAGCTATGCATTCTAATATACTAGATTGAAGAGAAGTGGAGAGAGTGGACATCCTTGTCTTGTTCCTGAGTTGAGAGGAAATGGCTTCAGTTTTTCACCATGAAGTATAATGCTGGCTGTAGGTTTGTCATATACAGCCTTTATTGTATTGAGGAATGTTCCATGATTCCTAATTTTTCCAAATCTTCATTATAAAGGGGTGTTGGATCTTCTCGAATGCTTTTTCTGCATCTATTGAGATAACCATGTGGTTCTTATCCTTCCTCCTGTTGATGTGATGAATAATATTAATTGATTTGCGTATATTGAACCACTTTTGCATCCCTGAAATAAATCCTGCTTGAAGGAGTTATATAATTTTTTGGATGAATTCTTGAAGTCGATTGACCAAAATTTTGTTGAGAAGTTTTGAATCAATGTTCATCAAAGAAATGGGTCTTTAGTGCTCTTTCTTTGATGAGTCCCTGCCTGGTTTTGGGATGAGGGTTATGATGGCTTCATAGAATGTGTTCAGTAGTGAACTTTCTCTTTCAATTTCATTGAAGTTTGGAGGAGTATTAGTGTGAGCTCTGCTTTGAAGGCCTTGTATAATTCTGCTCTAAAACCCTCTGGTCCTGGACTTTCCTTAGCTTGGAAGTCTCTTATTGCTGTTTCAATTTCAATGCTTGATATGGGCCTGTTAGGATGGTTTGATTCATCTTGATTTAGATTTGGCATGTCAATAATTGCTAGGAAAAGAGCCATTTCTGCCAAGTTCTCAAACTTATTAGCATAAAATTTTGAGAAGTTTTCCCTTATAGTATTCTAAATCTTGGTGGTTTCTGTGGTGATGTTTCCATTCTAATCTCTGAGTTTATTTATTTGGGTGTGTTCTCTTCTTTTTCTGATAAGATTTGCTAAGGGTCTCTCAATTTTGTTAATTTTTTCTAAGAACCAACTCTTTGTTTTGTTGATTTATTCTATAGTTTTTTTGGATTCTAATTCATTTAATTTTGATTTAATTTTAATTAATTCTTTCTGTCTGTTGGATTGGCATTTATCTGGCTGCTCTTTTTCAAGGACGTACAGATGTCTCATTGAATTGTTAGTTTCAGATCTCTTCAATTTGTTTATGTAGGAACTCAGAGCTATAAACTTGCCTCTGAGTTCTGCCTTTGCTCTGTCCTAGAGGAGCTGGTAATTTGTGTGCTCATTTTTTTTGAATAGCATGAACATTTGAATTTCCTTCCTTATCTCTTCTATGACCCACTCGTGATTCAGCCGAGTGTTGTTGAGCAGCCATTTGTTACAGGAATTTCTTTGGTGGCTTTTGGTGTTGAGTTCTAATTTTATTCCCTTCTGGTCAGAGAGAATGCAAGGAATAACTTCAATGTTTCTGAGTTTGGACCAGTTTTCTTTGTGGCCTAAAATGTGGTCTATTTTAGAAAATGTTTAATGTGTTGCTGAGAAAACCGTGTATTCTGATGCTTCGGTAGATGTCTGTTAAATCTAGTTGATCTATGCAGCTGTTTAGATCTGTGGTTTCTTTGTTGAGTTTTTACCGAGTTGATTCATCTAGTGGGGAATGTGGTGTTTTAAAATCCCCAACAATTAATGTCTTTGGATCTCTGTGGGATTTTAGGGAAAGTAATGTTTCTTTGGATAAATTTGTGTGATGCTTTGTTTGGCGAATAAATATTTAGAATTATAATATCCACCTGAAGGAGAGATCCCTTAATTAGTATGTAGACACCTTCTTTATCTCTTCTCACTAATTTTAATTTGAAGTCTATTTTATCTGCTCTAAGGTTTGCAACTCTGTCTGTTTATGGGGTCTGTTTGCTTGGTAGATTTTGTTCCATCCTTTAACATTAAAAATGTGTTTGTTTTTATGGCAAGATATGACTCCTGCAGGCAGCAGATAGAAGGATCTTATTTTTTAAATCCAATTTTACAGTCTATGTCGCTTAATTGGAGAGTGAAGTCCGTTAATGTTGAGAGATAGGACTGAGAGTTACTTGGAAGTTCCTGCCATGTTATCCACCTTCTTGGGTTCTGCGAAAACTGGGTTCTTTCTATGGTTCTTGGATTCTCATTTTGGGTGCAGTTTCTTGGCCTTAACTGTGGTCTTGTTGGTTTTCTATGTGTAGGACATCTTTAAGAATTTTTTGTAGGGCTGGTTCGGTGGAAAGTTATTCTTTCAATTTTTCTTTGCTATGGAAGTTTTTTATTTGGCCTTCAGTTATGAAGGAGATTTTAGCTGGGTACAGTATTCTTGGTTGATAGTTGTTTGTTTTTAGGGCATGGCATACATCATTCCAGGCTCTTTTTGCTTTTATTTTCTCTGCTGAGAAATCTGAGATGATTCTAATTGCTTTCCCTTTATAGGTGATTAATCATTTCTCCTTGACAGCTTTAAGAATCTTTTCCTTGTTCTGAGTTGATCCTGTGTGGATTATAATGTGACAGTGGGATGTCCTATTCTGGTCTTGTCTATTTGGGGTTCTAAAAGCTTCTTGTAACTGAAGAGCCCTATCTTTTTCCATGTTTGGGAAGTGCTCTGCTAGGATCCTGTTAAACAAATTTCCTAGACCATTAACTTCTCTTTCTAGGTGCTCCTCTACACCCATTATCCTTAGATTAGGCCTTCTGATGGTGTCTTCCAAGTGTTGGATAGATCTACCATATTTCTTGGACTTGTCTTGGATGGTTGTATGCTCTTTCTCTGTAATATCTAGGCTGTCTTCAATCCCGAGATTCGATCTTCTGCATGGTCTAAACTGCTGTCAAGAATTTCTACTTCGTTTTGTATTTCTTTTCCTTCTAATTGGTCAGATTTGATGGCTTCAAATTCTTTGTTGAAATTTTTTTTTAGATCTTGTATGAACTTCTTCCTTAGTTTGGTGTTCTGTGTTTATTTTCAAATCACTTAGTTGACTGGTTATTGGTTCCTAGGACTCCCATTCATTCTGTTGTATTCCATTCAGCATTCCCTTTGTGGTCTTCCTGACTTTCTTCAGCTCTTTGTTAATGGATCCCATGAACGCTTTCAATGATCTTTGTGTATTTTCATCCTGCCCTCTCAATTCCTGTATTACTCTTGGATTGGTTTCCTCACGTTCTTGCCATTCCTGTAGTTTTCTTTGAGTGTTCTCATCCTGTTCACGCCATTCCTGCCTTTTTCTTTGAGTATGCTCAAGCTGCTCACGCAAATTTTGTATCAGTTTTTGTGTAGCTTCCTCATGCTCATGATTTTCCTGTATAAACCTTTGGATTGCCTCCTCTCTCTCCCTATCACGCTTATACAGAGTCTTTTGTGTGTTTTCAATCTTTTCTTGCATTGACCTTTTGTTTGTCTCCATTTACCTTTTGTTTGCCTCCTGTCTCTCCCTATCACATTCATACAGAGTCCTTTGTATGTTTTCAATATTTTCATTAATTATGTTTGCCAGCAGTGTTTGTAGAGCTATTTGGTAACTCTCCTCTGGATTATTCATTATCTGTTCTGTCCCTGGTTATCATGAGTGGGAGTGGAGATACCCGGACTTGCCATTTTTCTTGTGGTTTTCTGCCTATTCTGCCCATTTGGGATGAAAATAACACCAGTTTTGTGCTGGAACACTAACTTAAGACAAGCATCAACCAAAGTCCCTATTTGCACAGTCAATAGTCTGCAGATACAATCTAGTTCAACAGATACATCTATTCAACATCAAACAACTATATATTAATGGGCTACAAACCGCAAAAAGAATTTGGTAAGCTAGAAATTATTAGGTTTAGGGAGAGATGTGGGTAAAAAGTAGGAATAGAGTGATGTGGGAAGGCACAGGGTGAGTTAACTTAAGTCCTAATCTCAAAGCAGGAAATAGGCTTGATAGGATGAAAGTACAGAGAGAGAAAAAGAAGAAAGAGAAATGAAAAAAGAGAACAGAAAAAATAGAACAGTAAAAATTAAATATATTATGCAGAAACAGAAACAATCTATTAAGAGAAAAACATGAATATGAGAGAAGGGGAGGGAAATAAAGGAGATGTGAAAAATTTAAATATAAACTTACTTAAAATATTATATAGGTATAAAGAAGTAGTATTGCTATTAAGGAACTTAAGTCTAAGAGGTTTTGAATTGAGTAATAAATTTGTGGATTAAGTGTGTACACAATGGGTGATAAGGCCTAATAATCGACTACAGGTTTGTCTGAGGATGTGCAGAACAACAATTAAGTAACATAAAGAAGAACCAAGGAGAAGAAAATGTGAAAAGGATAAGAAAGAAAGAAAAAAGATCAGAAGTTCAGTAGAGCTAAACAAAAACAAAAGGTAATTTAAAAAAATAGAAAGAAAGAATGAAAGAAAAACGCGCGCACACACATACATACAGCTAAAATAAAAATTATAACAGAAAAAAATTTACTAGAAAACTTTTTTTTGAAAAAAGGTAATAATAAAAATTTAAAAAAGATTTAGAAAAAATGGGGTCCGGGAACATACTGTACAGAGGGGTTACAATTACATGGGCAAGACAATGAGTACATTTCTTATCAACCATTGCACTCTCTTCTTTTCTTTACCCTTCACATCCCTTCCCAGCCTCCCCTCGCCCCCTTCATCCAATCCTCCCCACGCAAACAAAATAGTAAAGTTCGTTTTCGATATGACAGCTTGTACTTCTCATTGTTAAAATGAGACCACCTGTATCCTTAAACAACTTGTTTTTCACTTTCTCCTCCACAAACTATACCGACATCAAATATAGTGAAAGTTGGGGTTATACTGTGTGGCAAGGACATACAAATCAACGGTTAATAATCTTATAAATGCCTTAGAAACGAATGCATTAAAGGAAAAAAACATTTAAATACATATCTAAGGGTTCATTTTCCTAACATCAATTATCTGACCTTTTCTGCTTGACTCATACATATACTTGATATTGCAAATAAGGGAAACCATGAGATCTATGTTAATTTGGGCTTGGCTTACTTCACCTAATATAAATTTTTCCAAGACTTTTCATTTCCTAACAAATGGGGCAATGTCATTCTTTCTGATGGAGGCATAGAATTCCATTTTGTATATATACCACATTTTCTTGATCCATTCATCTACTGAGCGGCATCTGGGTTGGTTCCATAACTTGGCTATGATAAATAATGCTGCAATAAACAAAGCTGTGTGGTAGCTTTAGTGTGGTCGTGTTTGTAAATATTTGGGTAAATGCCCAAAAGTAGGATTGATGGGTCATAGGGGAGCTCTATGTGAATTCTTTTGAGAAACATCCATATTGCTTTCCAAAATGGTTGAACAAGTTTACACTCCCACCAAAAATGAAGTAAGGTTCCCTTCTGTCCACATCCCCTGAGCATCTGTTGTTTTTACAGTTCTTGATTTTTGCCATTCTAACTGGGTTGAGATGGTATCTCAATGTTGTTTTGATTTGCATTTCTTTTATGGCTAGAGAGGTTGAGCATTTCTTCATGTGTCTATTGGACATCCTTCTTTCTTCTTCAGAGAAGTTTCTCTTTAAACCTTTGGCCCACTTATTTATAGGGCATTTGCCTCTTTGAGGATTTGTTGTTGGGGGATTTAATTTTTTGGGTTCCAAGTATATTTTAGAATAACACCCTTGTCCGTTTTATGGGTAGTGAAGATCTCCGAATACGTGGGCTTTCTATTGATATTGCTAGCTATGTCCTTTGTCATGCAGAAGCTGTGCAACTTCATGCAATCCCATTTGTCCAACCTTTCTTTGATTTCTTGTTTTTCCATGTTTTTATTAAGAAAATTTCGGCCTGCGCCAAGGAGACCTAGGGTTTCTCCTATTCCATCCTGTAATATTTTAAGAGATTCTGCTTTGACTTCAAGGTCTCTGATCCATTTGGACTTGATTCTGTTGCAAGGTGTTTTATAAGGATCTAGGTTTAGTTTTCTACAAGTAGTTAACTAATTTTGCCAGCAACATTTATTGAAGAGGCTGTCTTTGTTCCATTCTATTGTTTTAGCTCCCTTATCGAATATTAGATGGCTATAGGTCTGTAGGTTCATTTCTGGGTTTTCAGTTCTATTCCATTGGTCCTGAGGTCTGTTCTTGTGCCAGTACCAAGCTGTTTTGATTACTATGGCTTTATAGTAGAGTTTGAAATTTGGTATTGATATTCCTCCAGCAGCATTCTTACCATTGAGGAGCGTTTTTGCTATTCAGGGACTTTTATTTTTCCATATGAATTTTTCGATTGCCTCTTCTATATCCTTGAAGAATGACGTTGGAATTTTGATAGGTATGGCATTGAATTTGTAAATAGCCTTGGGAAGTATTGCCATTTTCACGATGTTAATCTTTCCATCCAGGAGCATGGGAGGTTTTGCCATTTTCTAAGTTCTGTTTTGATTTCCTTTTTCAAGATTTTAAAGTTTTCATCATAGTGGTCCTTCACTTCTTTGGTTATGTTAATTCCTAGGTATTTCATTTTTGGGGGGAGCTATTACAAATGGAGTTGCTTTCCTAATTTCAGCCACACATTCTAATTGTTGGCATACAGAAAAGCCATTGATTTTGGGGCATGAATTTTATACCTTGCTACTTTGCCAAAGTTTTGAATCAGCTTGAGTAATTTGGGAGTGGAGTCTATGGGATTCTTTAAATACATGATCATGTCATCTGCAAAGAGGGAGAGTTTTCCTTCTTCTTTCCCCATTTCGATCCCCTTTATGTTTACATCTTTTCTTATTGCTGTAGCTAGGCATTCTAATATACTAGATTGAAGAGAAGTGGATAGAGTGGACATCCTTGTCTTGTTCCTGAGTTAAGAGGAAATGGCTTCAGTTTTTCACCATGAAGTATAATGCTGGCTCTAGGTTTGTCATATACAGCCTGTATTGTATTGAGGAATGTTCCATGGATTCCTCATTTTTCCAAAATCTTCATCATAATTGGTGTTGCATCTTCTCGAATGCTTTTTCTGCATCTATTGAGATAACCATGTGGTTCTTATCCTTGCTCCTGTTGTAATGAATAATATTAATTGATTTGCGTGTATTGAACCAGCTTTGCATCCCTGAAATGAATCTTGTTTGATCGTGGTGTATGATTTTTTGGATGAATTGTTGAATTTGATTGGCCAAAATTTTGTTGAGAAGTTTTGCATCAATATTCATCAAAGAAATGGGTCTTTAGTACTCTTTCTTTGTTGAGTCCCTGTCTGGTTTTGGGATGAATGTTATGATGTCTTCATAAAATGTGTTTGGTAGTGAACTTTCTCTTTCAATTTCATTGAAGAGTTGGAGAAGAGTTGTTGTGAGCTCTGCTATGAAGGAGGGAAAAAAAAATTTTATAAAAGGTGCAAAAAAATTGAAAATTTTTTTTTATTTTCTTTGGGAGGGGTGGGGAAAATCCTGTATCTCCCTTGTTTCCGTAGCCAACCTCTTTTTGCATTCTTTGGTCTGCTTGTGGTGTTTGAATTTCCTGTGGCTTGGTTGGTTTCTTAAGTCAGTTTTTTTTAACAGGCAGAAAAATGCTCTGCTTAACCCAGGATTTTGTGATCTTCTTCCCAGGCTTGTTCAATGGGAGGGAGATCTGCTTGAGTGTCACAAAAGAGGGAGATGGCTTTTTCCTCAAGTTTGGAGATGCTGTGATGAGGCTAGGTTCTGTGTAGGGTTGAGGCCTTTCAGCAAATAGTAGCTTTTCCCAGGGGTTAGTTTGTGAGAAACTCACAAAGCCCAGCCGGTAGCCACTCTCAGGGTTTATGTTTACTAAATTTCAATTGATTGTCAAGGCTGCTAAAGGGAGGGGCAGCCTCTGGCTCCAATTATCCAGTGAAGAAAGCCATTCCTTGGGCTGGCACCTGTGCTGGGTGACTTTTCTCTGGTTGGAGTTGAGTCTGGCAGGTCACTTTAGGTTCTTGTGACCTGCTAAAAGTCTCTAGTTTTCTTCCAATGCCTGAGTTGAAGCTAGCAGCTCCACCAAGCTTTGTCAGTATCCAAGATGGATATCTCCAGTACTGGGGGGGGGTGGCCTTCCCTCCTCTGCTTGCTGAGAAGGAGTGAGGATATTAGGCCTCTACTCATGCAGTGTCTTGGTCCCTGGGTCATCTCTGGTCTGCGAACTACAGGATGACGATGTCTGCTCTTTGTCAGTTCTTGCTGGTGTTGAGTAGAATCTGCTTGCCCACCGCGTCTGGCTCCTTCGTCCCAGCCTCTCTGTTTCAGGTATGGTGGGTACGGCTGCCGCTGCCACAGCTTCTGCAGCAGTGGCATCTCCTGGCAAGTGCTCTGATCTGTCTTTTTGCCTGGATTTTCCCTCTCTGGCCTAACTCTTTGTCCTCTGATGGCAAACTTGGTGTGATTCTCTGGCTTAGGACTGTTCACTGGAACTCTAAATCTGCTTTCTATTTGAGAGCTTGTTTAGCCTTCAGCTTCTCGCTTCTCCTCCACCATCTTCCAGGAACTTCCCGGTAAATTATTACTTTCTGTAATACTCTCAACTAGAATTTACAGAAAAGTCATGTATGAGTCAAACACACTAGAAAAGTCAGGGAAAGAGTTTCCTTCAAGCCTTTGGATTCATTTCTTTTTTTATTTTTTATTGTAAAGATACTATACAGAGGTTACAGTTAGATGAGCAAGGTAATGAGTACACTTCATATTGAGTATTGTTACCCTTTGCATTGTTTTCCCCCTACCATCCCTTCACTCCCTAGGTTCCCTGAAGTTCTTTTTTTTTTAAATTGTGGTTAAGTGATTACATAATTTCACCATATAGTGGACTATTGATGCTCATTTAAAATCACAATTTCATTTTAACTTTCCTGGAGCGAATTGTCTATCACAGTCTATAATATATAACAGTGTACACTATACACCATACATATGATCAGCAGCATCGGGATTTTTAGTAGTGGTTCGACCAGATGAGTGGGAGTTCTTTGTTTCTTAAGTCCTGTTAATTTTGTTGTACCAACTAACATTTTGAATTTCGCATCAACTTATCAGGGAGACCATATACCGTTTGTCTCTATGCTCTTGGCTTACCTCGCTCAACATGATTCCTTCTAGCTCCATCCATTTCCCTCCAAATGTCATTATTTTTCATTTTCTAATGGCTGCATAATATTGCTTTGTTTATAGATACCACAATTTTTGGATCCATTCATCTGTGATGGGTCATCTGGGTGGTTTCCACATCCTAGCTATTGAGATCAGTGCTGCAATGAACATGGAGGTGCACGTGTCCTTGTATATTGGTTCCTGTTGTTCAGGGTAGATGCCTAGAAGTGGTATGACTGCGTCGTAAGGGAGGTTCAATTTTAGTTTTCTAAGGACCTTCCAGACTGCTTTCCAAAGTGGTTATATAAGTGTACATTCCCACCAGCAGTGTATAGGGTTCCTCTTCCTCCACATCCCCTCCAGCATTTGTTGTTGGCTGATTTGTGGATGTGAGACATTCTGACTGGGGTAAGGTGGTATCTCAGCATTGTCTTTATTTGCATTTCCTTCAGCACCAGGGATGATGAACATTTCCTCATGTGCTTCTTTGCCATTTTTATTTCTTCATCTGAGAAGTCTCTCTGTAGTTCCCTTGCCCATTTAGTAATTGGTTTGTTAGGCTTGGGAGGGATTAGTTTCCCTGTATATAATGGATGTTAGCCCCTTGACTGATATGTTGCTGGTAAATATTTTTTCCCAATTAGTTGGTTGTCTTTCTAGCTTGGTTGCGATAGATTTAGCTGTGCAGAAGCTTTTTATTTTAAGGTAGTCCCATTTGTCGAGTCTCTCTCCAATTTGTTGTGTCCCTGGGACTCTGTTCAGGAAAGTCCTTCCTGTGCCTATTAGTTCAAGTGTCTCTGCAGTGTCCTGCAGTGGTTTTAGAGATTCAGGATTAATGTTAAGGTCTTTAATCTATTTTGAGTTGATGTTGGTGCATGGTGATAGGCTGGGGTCCACTTTTAGTTTTCTGCATGTGGCCACCCAGTTTTCCCAGCTCCAATGGTTCAAAAGGCTGTGTTTCTTCCATTGTATGTCTTTTGTTCCTTTGTCAAATGTCAACTGACTATAGGCATGTGGATTTATTTCTGGATCTTCTATTCTATTGATCTTCGGGTCTGTTTTTGTGCCAGTACTATGCTGTCTTTGTTATTATGGCTCTATAGTAGAGTTTGAAGTAAAGCATGGACATCCCTCCCTTGTTGTCTTTATTCCCTAGAATTGTTTTGGCTATTCTAGGTATTTTGTGGTTCCATATGAATTTTTGGACTGTTTCCTGTATTTCAGAGATGTACATCATTGGGATTTTAATAGGAATTGCATTGAATTTGTATATTAATTTGAGCAGTATTGCCATTTTCACTATATTGTCTGCCTTTCCAAGAGCATGGGAGGTCTTTCTATTTCCTAGTGTCTTCTGCAATTTTGTTCTTTAACTTTTTATAGTTTTCATTAAATAGTTCTTTTACATCTTTGGTTAGATTAATTCCTAAATATTTTATTTTTTGGGCGGTTATTGTGAATGGGATTGCTCCCTTTACTTCCCTCTCTTCTTGTACATTGTCAGTGTACAGGAAGGCAACTGATTTTTGTGGGTTTGATTTTTATCCTGCTACTTTGCAGAAGTGATTCATGTTTTCTAAGATTTTGGGGATGGAGTTTTTGGGATCCTGAAGGTATAGTATCATGTCGTCTGCAAAAAGGGATAGTTTAACTTCTTTCCCTATGCTGAACCCTTTAATGTATTTTTCTTGCCTTATTGCCCTGGCTAAGGGTTCCAGGACTATATTGAATAGGAGTGGAGACAGTGGGCATCCTTGTCTTGTTCCTGATTTTAGGAGAATTGGTTGTAGCTTTTCCACATTAAGTATAATATTGGGTATTGGTCCGTCATAAATGGCTTTTATTGTTTTAAGAAATGTTTCTCCTATTCCTATTTTCTCCCGAGCTTTTAGCATGAATGAATGTTGAATTTTACGAAAGGCATTTTCTGCATCTGTGGCGATAATCATGTGATTCTTGACCTTGGCTCTGTTGATGTGTTGGATTACATTTATTGACTTACATATGTTAAACCATCCATGCATGTCTGGGATGAAGCCTACCTGGTCATAGTGTATGTTTTTTTTATGTGTTTCTGGATTCTGTTATCTAGAATCTTAAGGGTCTTTGCATCTGTGTTCATCAAGGAAATTGGCCTGTAATTCTCTTTTTGTTTGGGTCTTTGCCTGGTTTGGGGATGAGTTTGGGACAGCTCCCTCCTTCTCTGTTTCTCTGAAGAGCTTGAGGAGTATGGGTATTAGTTCTTCTTTAAAGGTCTTATAGAATTCTGCTGTGAATCCATCTGGCCCTGGGCTTCTTTTGTTGGAAGACTTTTGATAGCTTCCTGTATTTGTTGTAGGATATTGGCTTATTTAACTGGTTTATTTCTTCTTTGCTCAGTTTGGGCAACTTGTATTTCTCTAAAAATGCTTCCATTTCTGCCAGGTTTTCTTCCTTTAGGGATTATAACTTTTGAAAGTAGTCTGTTAGGATTGTTTGGATATCTTGGTTACGTATTGTGATTTTTCCCGTGGAATCCTTAATCCTGTTAATATAGGTTTGCTCTCTTCTTGTTTTAATTAATCTTGCCAACGGTCCATCAATTTTGTTTATTTTTCAAAGAACCAGCTTTTTGTTTGGTTAATTTTGGCTATAATTTTCTGATTTTGTAATTGGTTAACCTCTGCTCTTAATTTGGTTATCTGGCTCCGTATATTAACTTTAGGTTCTATTTTTTCTTGTATTTCTAGCTGTTTTAATTGCAACATGAGATTATTTACTTGGTCTGTCTCCATTCTCTTGATGTGGGCACTGAGGGCAATAAATTTGCCTCTCAGGGCTGCTTTTGCTCTGTCCCACAAGTTTCTTTGTGAAGTGTTTTCATTGAGTTGTAGGAAATGTTTTATTTCTTCTCTGATCTCTTCCATTACCCAGGCATTGCTAAGGAGTGTACTGTTCAATTTCCATGTATTAGAGAAATTTCTGCAGTATGCTTTGTTATTGAGAACTAGCTTGATTTCAATGTGGTCTGATAGGATACAGGGTATTATTTTGATCCCGTTGTATTTGCTTAAGTTCCTTGCATGAACTATGATATGGTCTATTTTGGAGAAAGTTCCATGAGCTGCTGAGAAGAATGTGTACTGTGTTGTTTTAGGGTGAAATACTCGGTAGATGTCAGTTAATTCTGCTTGAAGTACGGCCTCAATTAATTCAGTAGCTTCTTTGCAAATCCTCTGGTTGGTAGACCTGTCCTTTGGTGAGATTGGTGTGTTAAAGTCTCCTAGTATTATCGTATTGGGATCTATTTTATTCTGTAAGTTTGAGAGTATTTGTTTAACATATCTGTGTGCACCAATATTTGGGGCATATAAGTTGATGATGGTAATACCTCCTCTTGGATTGTTCTCGGTATTAATATGGAGTGTCCGTCCTTATCTTTCTGAACTGATTTTAAGGAAAAGTCTATTTTGTCATATATCAGGATAGCTACACCTGCTTTCTTCCTGGGGGCATTTAATAGGTAGATCCTTTTCCAACCCTTTACTCTGAATTTGTTTGTATGTTTGGCTGAGAAGTGGGTCTCCTGAAGGCAACAGATCGATGGGTCATGTTTTCTGATCCAGTCTGCAGTTCTTTTTCTTTTGAGTGGTGAATTAAGCCCATTAATATTAAGAGAAAGTATAAAGAGATGCATTGTTGTACCTGTCATTCCCTGTTTTCCTGAGTTTTTCTTCTTTTCTTTCCTCCTGTGCTTGCTCAGTTAGACTGATTAATGCCTGTCTGGGTGCAGGTCCCAGTTCCTGGTTTCTTTCTTCAGGTTGTGTCTCCACTCTTAGTATTCTTTGTAATCCTGGCTTAATGTTTATGTATTCATTTAGTTTTTCTTTGCTATTAAAAATTTTCAGTTCTCCAGCGAATGTGAATGCTAGCTTTGCCAGGTATATCAGTATGGATTGGCAGTTATTGGCATTCAGGGCTCGTATGGTACTTTCCCAGGCCTTTCTTGCATTCAGTGTTTGTGTGGAGAGATCTGCAATGATTCTAATTTTTTCCCCATTGTTGTATAGCTCCTTCTTCATTTTTGCTGCATGAAAGATTGTTTCCTTATTATTCAGATCTATCATTTTTACTATAATGTGTCTAGAAATGTTTCTCCTGGGATCTTGCTTGTTGGGTGTTCTATATGCTTCTGTTATGTAGGTAAGATGTTCTTTTTTGAGGTGGGGACATTTTTCACCAATAATCTTGTTGAATAGGTGTTGCATTCCCTTGCTCTGAAATTCCTCACCTTCGTCCACTCCAATTATATGAAGGTTAAATTTCTTGGCATTATTTTCTTTCTCTTGAATTTCCCTTTTGCTTAATTTGAGTGATTTTTCCATATCTGTCACTTTTTGTTCCAGTTGGTGTATTCTGTTTTCTGTATCTGACACTCTACATTCCATTTCATTCACTCTGCTGATCGTGGCTTCTATTGTGGTTTGTATGGAGGAAATGGATTCCTTTATGGATTCGATGTTGGTTCTCAAACTATTGATCTCACCTCTTAATGAGGTATGTACTACCTATAATTTGGCATTTATCTCACTTCTTACTGAGGTTTGTGCAGCCTCTATTTTTGCATGCAACTCCTGTTTGAGATCTTGTATGTCTTTTGATAGCTCATCCTTGTGCTCTTTCAATTACTGGTCTATTTCTCGCTTTATTTCTTGAGTCATAGCCTCCAGCATACCTTGGATGTAGTTTTTTTCTTAAATTCCTGTTTTGCTCCCACTGGGGCTCTCCCTGCGTGGCTGCTGGCTATTGAGGATAGCTTGCTATCCTGGGTAGTGATAAACCTTGTAATTTTTCTCGGTGATTTTCTCATGGGGTTCAAGGATTATTGGAGACTAATCTGCAATTTTATTTTGGTGTGTCTGTCTTTGCTTGGTTGCTGATTCTGCATTGGTAGATAGAGTCTGTACCTGGTCTGGGATCTGTTGGGGGCGTACCTCCATAGGTACCTCCATAGGGTCTGACCTACATAGGATTCTCAGCTCTCTGCTTTAGATCGCTGGCAATTCCCACCTTTGGAAGGGATGAGCACCCTAGACTGCTTCTGTTTGTTCCTACGTGTGCTCTTGGCAAGATCGGATGCTCTGGATGCACTCTCCCAGATGCTGGATTCGGCTATGGGCTCCTGATGTTTTTGTTTGTTTGGTTGGTTGGTTTTTTGGGGGGCCGGTTGTGGGCTTGAACTATAGGTTTGGTTGCTGTCCTTCAGCACTTCATCTCAAGGCTGGCACCCTACCATTTGTACCACAGCACCACTTCTGACCTTTTCTGCTCATGTGATGCTGAGGAATCGGATCCAGGGTCTCATGCGCCCAAGACTATCACTCTAATGCTGAGCCACCTTACCAGCCTGAGCTCCTGCCTACTATCAGGTGCTGGTGGCCTGTGTTGCCCAATCCCAGCCTAGAGTATATGAGTTGGGTTTTGGTGAGGTTTTGGCTTCTCTTGTGCTGAGTCTCCAGGTCTTTTGTTGTCACAGGTGTGCTTCCCAAGGGGTGCAGTTCCCTGTTTTTCATCCCTCTGCTGAGGCATATGCTCAGTTGGGAGGTATTGGTTGTGTTGTTCAGGTACCGGATTGCCAGGCCTGGTTCTGGCCCCCCACCTGGTGCATGCTGGTTAGGCCTGTGCTGCTGTGTATACCACCTAGTTTATGCAGCCTGGGGTACACAGTTTACATTTCTTCTACAGTTGATTGTCTTGACCCAGGGGCGCTGTTCCTGGCTTGGGTGTTTAAGCTCCCTTCCAGTGGTGATCTTGCTCTAGCCTGGCCAGCAGAATGTGCTCCAAGGGCCAGTGGAGCTGTCGAACAGTTCCCAATTTTATTGGGTCCTGTGGTCAGGGTGTTGGGGTAGGGAGTCTGGGTCAGGGCCTGGGGATTCCCTTCAGCTCTGGTCTCCTTGAGGGATACACTGTCCCCTTTGGGGTATTCACCCTGGAGCTAGTTGTTTCAGTGTGGTGTAGGTTGTCAGTCGTTGTTGCAATCTGAGTTCAGTTGGGGTGGTTGCGGGCTAGGCTGGGCGGTGGTGGCTCTTTTGTCTCTGCTTCTTTCGAAGCTGTCGGATCCACAGTGTCCACACTCAGGCGGCTTCTGCTCGAGTTATGTGCATGCAGCTCCCTGTGTCTCTGGGACCCTGGCAGCCCCTGCCAGGTTGTCCCAATCGGCGGGTCTGACATCGGTACCTCAGGCATCTTCTGCATGAGTGATCTGCAGGCAACCCTCTGTGTCTCTGGGACCCCGGTGGCCCCCACTGGGTCATCGCAATCAGCGGGTCTGACACCAGTACCTCAGGTGGCTTCTGTGCTATCTGCAGACAGCTCCCTTTGTTGCACTGCTGGTGCCAGGCAGCTTTGGTGGGATGGAGCTTCTTTGCTTGGATGGAGAGTGAGGGGTGGGGGTGGGATCATCGTGGAGACTCCCAGCTGGTAGGTTTCTCTATTTGTGGTGATCAGAGGGTCTGTGAACTGGTACCTCAGGAAGCTTCTGCACGGGTGATCTGCAGGCAGCCCCCTGTGTCTCTGTGACTCCAGCAGCCCCCTCCGGGCCGGCTGGCCATGGCTTGGCAAGCTGCCTTGTGGCCAGTGAATGTTGGGGGAGGGGTCTTCGCTTTTCTCTGTTCTGAAATTCTTCTTTTCCTCTCTGTCTTTTTATTATTTTCCACCTCCTGTTTTTCTCTGAGTGTTTGTCTTTTTGTTGTTGTCGGTCTCTTAGGGAGATTAAGCATTGGAACTCGAACTCTCTTTTTGGTTGGGGAGAGCTTTGGTATTTCCCTACTGCCTTGTCGCCATCTTTGTGCTTTTCTCATACAGTAAAAAGGAAATCACAAGTTAACTTGAACTTTGTCAATCCTCTGTATTCCATTCTCCTCCTAGGATCAGTTTCCACATCCAGTAACAGTTACTTCCAGGAACAATCGATGGTGATGCTTGAGGTATAATGAATGTTTTCTAGCTTCACCGAAATAACACAAGGACACCTTTGGACCTGAGGTAACACGTGTTTCAGAGACAACTTAGTAAAGAGAAAATAACATTTATATTGCTTATAAATACATTATCCATGAGTATATTGAGTTCAAACTTTGTAAGTCCTCTGTAAATTAAGGCGAATTTTAAATGGGGAGAAGGTTCTCAGATCATTTTTTTAATGAGTGTATGTGCTGCACATTATTTCCCAAGTGTACATGAGTTAACAGTAGGGGAATCAATAGCAATAATAGGAAAAAGAGAAGTTTTGT
This sequence comes from Dipodomys merriami, assembly GCF_024711535.1. Classification (NCBI taxonomy): domain Eukaryota; kingdom Metazoa; phylum Chordata; class Mammalia; order Rodentia; family Heteromyidae; genus Dipodomys; species Dipodomys merriami. Next base: position 25,997 of record NW_027204386.1, read on the forward strand.
GTTTAAGTTTAAGGGTTCATTACGCTATAGAAGACTGTACAAATAAGACAATATTGAAACAATAAAGCCAAGTCTAGTATGTAGATTTATGAAAGTGATATAGGGAAATCATTACTCCTACGTGGAACACGAAGTATGAGGCCACTCTCTTTCTAAATCACGCTTGTTAATCACGCAAATTTGTAGAAAGTAGAATGGAAGAATAATTCTGTTTACAATGCAAGTCAGATATAAGAGCATGGACTTAACTGGAAAAAAAGTCCATCTTGAGAGAGCAGGGATTATACGAGCCATGAACTGGTGGATAAGATCACATTTGTTTTCTTTCCTTTACTTATATATTTTTTGTTGGTAGTTGTCTTGGCACTTGAACTCTGGTCCTGGGCTCTGTCCCTCTGCTATTCAGCTCAGGTTAGTATCCAGCCTGGGCAGAACAGTCTTTGAGATACTATTTATAATTAATGAGCCAAAAGCTGTATTAGAAGAATGGCTCAAGTGATGGAATACCAGTCATGAGCAAGATGGCTGAATAAGAGCTTGAGGCTTTTGCATACATACGTACAAACATACACAAAAAACACAGAGGCACTTATATGTGCACACACAAATATAAAAATGAAGCAATTCTCAGAATATGTAGAAAAGTTAGGAAACAATAGATAATATGTCCTCAGTAAGACTAGAATCAAGTGATAATTTTTAATGTTAGAAAGTTCTCAAGTGAATTTTCTTCAAAAAAGTTTAAGAAAATTACATAGATAGGGACCGGAGACAGTAAGAGAGTCAAGTAATCATTATGAAAGGGATCGGATCCATGGAGGAATGAGTCAGAGACCCCACAGGTGTATCTGAAAATGATCATATCCTCTGTGAAATGTTAGAACACCTTTTAAAATAGTACATGAACAGTCTGAGCAGTCTAGTGGATGATATGACTGGAGAAGTTCAGAATTGCTAGTCTGTATCTAGATTAAATAAACCAAGAAACTATGGCGGGTCAATGTGATACAAGCCTAGAATTCTAGCACTCAGACTGACAGGACATTAGAAACTGGAATTACATAGTGATACCTTCGCTGGACCAGGCAGTATAATTTTGTCTCAATAAAAGAAACGAAACAAGAAAGAAATACGCAATTGGTAGTTTGGGCTAATTTTGTCATTATGTGTTGAGAAGTCGTTTCCTATTGAAATGCAACTCATATATAATCCTCAGTTGTGCTTTTAAATGCTCTCTTCATTACAGAATACTCTTGGATGCAAAATGGCTCATGATTTCCATCCAAAATTTGAAAAAGTAAGTAATCTTCATTCTGTTAGATTCCAAGGAAAGGATGAAGGATTACAAAAGCTTAAGCCTAGCGATATAGCAAACTTCGTCTAATGTAGGACTTTATAGATCTTGCTAAATTAAAGTTTAGATTTAAAATATATATTTTGGTTTTGTTTGTAATTTCATATTCTATAGGATACTACAAAATTCTTTTTAAGTAGAGGGTTTAATTGACAAATTTACAAATGTTTCCTGCATTCTATTTGCCTAGAATATACTTTCAAGGGATCTATATTTAGAACTCTGTTAATAGATATTTCAAACAGTTTATTTATAAAATGATGTGAATAATGTAGACAGAGTTGCCAACAATGGATGATATTAATTTATAAATTTAGAAAAAGAGCAATTTTTTGAGGCTTTGGTATCACATTGTATGAAGAGAATAATTATGTGATTTCTTTCTTCTACCTGTATGTAATACAGGAAGCAATTTCCTTAATTACATGTCTCTGTATACAATGAGAAAAATGCTAGGTTTGGGGTTTGTTTTTGTTTTTGTTTTATTGGTTTGTCCTAGGAGTTGAAATCTGGGCCTGGACACGGTCTCTGAGGCTGTTTATGCTCAAGGCTTGTGCCCTATCACTTCAACATCACTACCACTTGTGTCTGGCTTTTGCTGAGAAGTTTATTGGAGATAAGAATCTAGGGAACCTTCCTGCCTAGGTGGGCTTTGAAATGTAATCTTCTGATATTAGAATCCTGTTTATCTATGATAGTTATAAAAGTATAAATATAAATAATATTTGCAAGAATACCAGTGGAGGAAAAATGATGCAACCCAGTTTTTTGTGGTGCTTTTTCCAGAACACGTAGGGCATCACATTAGCAGAGGTGTAGTATTTTTTCACAATGGAGATAAGCTATTCATGACGTGAATTAAGGGAATTTCGAGGTGCACCCTACAAGTTGGAAACCGTTGGTCTAGGATGACTTTATTGCATAAACCTTGGGATTGATGGTCATAGAAGTAATAGCTTAATTCTGATAAACAATTGCTTACTCTTGAAGAATTAATTATAACTGATGTTTCAAAGTTTTATACTATACCAGAATGTGGCAATTTTTCTGTTGATTTCTCTATCTGTAACACCCCATTGGAAAATGTACCTATAGCAGGATTTCATAACATGCAAAAAAATACTCTTTTGAATCTCTCAGGTATGGAATGTTCATTATTTCAAAATGAGTAGTTATTAGTCAGAGGAATGTTGAAGACCACATATATTCTGTCCTCTTAACAACTTATTTACTTTTAAAACTTCTGGGTTTCTGTAAAATTAACGTGTTTTCTGTTTTAGTATGAGAAAGTACTAAATTTATTTTTTTTCAAAATATTGGCAAGTATATTGTGAAAATATTGTCTAGTTGGACAACATTCAAGTGGATGGCCCTGTGATTAAAAATGGGTAATTAATTCAAATTAGATGTCAAATAGTACTGATTTTTAAAAAGTTACTACATAAATAATAATATTTACTATACCAATACAGTGAAATTTTATTTCATGCAGCTTATTTTTTAAATTTAATTTTAATGTCAAAGTGATGTTCAGTGGGGTTACAGCAATTGTAAGCTAGTGAATACACAACTTTTCAAACTTGTTACCCCCTCTCTCATTTTTCTCTCAGTTTTACTTCACCCCAATACGCCTCACAAGTTGTAATGTACATTTCCAACTTATTGTCTTGTGAGTATTGCTATTGCATTGGTTTGCCCTTTGTCCTCTGTCTCGCCATTTTGTTGTTCCTGTTCCCTTCCCTAATTAAGGTAAATGTATGCACAATTGACAGGGTACCAAAATCAAATACAGCAAGGGATAAACCATAGAGGAAAATCCCAAAGAAAATAGAAATCACATTGTACATTAGAAACCACAACTGCTAATAAATAACTCTGTTTCCATAGCTTGGAGTTCATTTTGCTCAACATCCGCTCATATGATCATATACATGCATAACGAAGCCACTGGAAAATGATAGATTCATGGACAGCATATCAGGAAAAAACATATTAACTGTTTTTATGGTAAATTTGGAATTAGGATTGGTGAATTCGCGATTCTGATAAAGGAATTTCAAAAAAGTTTAAAAATTTATGACAGGTAAATTTTAATTGTTCAAACTTTTTCACAACTAAGCCTATTAAGAAAATTTTAAATTACCTGGAAAAATAGTGTTTCATGTAAAGAAATCCATAGAGACTTAGCTGAGAAGGAGCAATGTGAGTGAAGATGGCTCTTCACAAACCTCACAAACCTTGCTGTAAATCATGTAGGTTCCCTTGAGAATTGTCCTTAACCAGGAAAAATACTCTTACTGTGTAAAAACAAGGTTGTAGTGGTATTTAAACTCAAATTTTTTTTAAAAAAATAAGAAATTAAAATTTGTGAATTGACTTCAATTACCAAACAGTAATTTCCTGAAAAAGATAATTTGGTTCAAATTATTTAGGGAGAGAATGTCCTCCACAATGATAGAAGGTATTGGGTTTACACTTTTCTGTTTGTAATACTTTCCACAATGTCTTTCCTCGTGAAGCAGTGGAACAGAGAAAAAAATCTGATTGGATACTTCAAACCAATTATTTCTCATTTCTAAGTAGCTCAAAAATATAATATCCTTATTAACATGAGATAGTGAAGACCTATCTAATTACATAAGCCAAAAACTTTTGAGATCAGAAAAGAATTGGGAAAATTGAAAAGGTAAGCAAACGCGTTCTTAGAAGCCCTAGCTAAGCATATTGGCTTCTGCAGTGGTGGGAGGCCAAAACTTTTTGATATAGATTGTCTTAATGTTGTTGCTACCTAAAGTGATTTTAGAGTCTATTTGGTTCAGTGTATTGCAGAACAAATTGAAGACATGAAAATAAATTCCACATCCAAATAAAAGAGTTTTGAAAGAGAAATCATGAAGATATAGCAGTGCGGGAGGCCTTATAGTCCTTCAGCTTTACCAGACCTGAACCCA